>NC_090740.1:4209389-4219389 GCF_036898095.1 Palaemon carinicauda
TGTTTCCTTTCCTCACTGGGCTATTTTCCCTGTTAGGGCCCCTGGGCTTATAGCATCTTGCTTTTCCAACTAGGGTTGTAGCTTAGCAATTAATAATAATAATAATAATATAAAGGTCTTATATGAGTGCCTGTTGTGTTTTTTATATGTAGCCATATCTTATAAAACAAATTTTTTTTTTTTCAAACAAATCAGATAAAGTAAATCCCTAAAATATTCTATCAATAAGGAAAACTCTATCTTTACCAATTCCCTAATATCGCAAGAGGGTCTGCCCCTCTCTTTTATTCTTCTCCTGTACTTCTATTTCTCCCTATTTCCTTAATCTTTCCCATCCCGAGTACCTGCCTTTGAGCTATAAACTGGATTGTATCCAGGGGTACTCTTCCTTTCCCCATATTCCCCACTCCCCTATTATTAGTATTATTATTATTAAGGAAAACTCACTCCCGTATATAGAGTGCTTTTTTGTGCTTTTTCATGTAGCCATATCTTTTAATAAAACAAACTATTCTTTTAAACAAAAATAAAATCCATAAAACATTCTATCAATAAGAAAAATTTACCCTATCGTCCATCTCTTTTAGCGAGTCATATTTGCACCGACTCGCAGCGGTGCCCTTTTAGCTCGGAAAAGTTTTCTGATCGCTGATTGGTTGGACAAGATAATTCTAACCAATCAGCGATCAGGAAACTTTTCCGAGCTAAAAGGGCACCGCTGCGAGTCGGTGCAAATATGACTCGCTAAAAGAAATGGTCTAACCAATCAGCGATCAGGAAACTTTTCCGAGCTAAAAGGGCACCACTGCGAGTCGGTGCAAATATGACTCGCTAAAAGAAATGGACTATAGGCAAAGGGCCTCTATTAACATGCCCAAATGCATAGAATTGTGCATTCCTCTATCTCTTTCATTGATAAGAGCTCTATGAATTGTATCTGCTGAAATATTTGTTCGAGGTTTTCATTTATCTACTGCTCTTCATTCTATCACGGGAAGCCGGCTGTGTAATCGGCGTTGTGGTGGCTGATGTGGTAATGTCCCTGACTGGTAAACGCCAGAATGGGGTTCGAGTCCGGCTCAAACTCGTTAGCTCCCTTGGTCGCTGCAATCTCACCATCCTTGTGAGCTAAGGATGAGGTGTTTGGGGGAGCCTATAGGTCTCTCTGCTGAGTCATCAGCCGCCTTTGCCTGGCCCTTCTTGGTCCTAGCTTGGGTGAAGAGGGGGCTTGGGCGCTGATCATATATATATATATATATATATATATAGTATATATATATATATATATATATATACTGTTGATTTTAGAACTAGTTGATAAGTTCATGAAAGTGTATCTTCCTAACTATGTACTTAGGATGATTTTATTAATTTTATTAATTTTACATATGACAATTGCAGATAGGCTGAAGATGACATAGGTTACGTCGAAAGCTCCCGAATAAAGAAGATGATAGCAGAATTGACGATTTTATTCCTACTTAAATTGTGATTCCCAAGAGGAACCCATCTATCAACTATATATATATATATATATATACACAGTATATATATATATATATATATATATATAGTTAGTCTCTAGGACATTGTTCTGCTTGATGGCAATGTCACTGCCTCTTGCCTCTGCCATTCACGAGCGACCTTGAAAGAGGAAGGACAGAAATGGGGGGGGGGGGGGGGGGCGTGGCTTACTGACACTACCTTGTAGTCAGTCGTTACTGAATTTTGCAAACAAACCTTTGAAACTGGTGCGAGGAGCAATGGGCTTTTTATATGTTGTTTGTCTGCAATTAAACTGTGATATGTGTCAGGCAATTTTAGAAATGGAAGCAGAGGTGAGCGAAAGACAAACAAGTCAATAATATATAATGATATACGGAAAACTCAGTTGATATCGTGCTTTTACTCAAAATATATCTTTCATATCTTTAGAGGAGGTTATCTCACAGGACTTAAACCTTCGATCCCCAGTAAGTAGTTGTTTGCAACATGCTAACACCCCACATTAGAAATGAAACTATAAGAGAGATTACTCGAGTGCATATGTGGACGTCCTCCTGGTAGTCCAAAAGGTAAAAAAAAAAAAAAAAAAAAGAAAAAAAAAAAAAAAAAAAAAAAAAGCTATTGGGGCTGCTCCAATCTTTTCACCTCTCACTGTACTTCACTTTAACACTTTCCCCTCCAATCTTTCCAAATTCCCAATTCCTGCCCCACCCCCTCTCCCACCTGACCTATCCCCCTATACTTTAGCTGTAGCTGTATATGTTGGACGAGATCATGGTGAGCGGTAGATGTTGATGGTTTAGGCATGCTCTTCGCATTCCTCAAGAGAGATTAGTTCACCAAACTTTCAACTGGGCTCCACAAGGCACTAGAAGAGTTGGAAAATACAGGCCTACATAGCCGAGGAATATGGAGCGTGAAGTAAGAGATTAATGGAGAAGTACTGAATTAAAAGGTCAATAGAGAGACGACTGACGAAATCGAATCGAGGCCTTTGTGTCCATAAGCGTAGGTGGAGATGATGAAGATAATGATATACAGTATTTATATATATATATATATATATATATACATACATATATATATATATATATATATAATATATATATATATATATATATATACACAAGTTCAAGATAGAGACGACTGGTGAAATCGAACTGAGGCCCTTTGCGCCAATAGGCGTAGGAGGAGATGATGAAGATAATGATATACAGTATACATATATATATATATATATATATATATAAGTTCAAGATAGAGACGACTGGTGAAATTGAACTGAAGTCCTTTGCGCCAATAGGCGTAGGAGGAGATGATGATGATGATGACGTCGATTCCTAGCTTATGTCCAACAAGAATGAAATAGGATTAAGTGGAACGTACCTGATCCAAACCCGGGTCCTCTTAATGATGATTCAAGGATCCTGACCAATAGAATACGGGAAGACATAGTATTTTACTTGATCCTGAAACAAAGAAACAAATACTGGAATATGAAAATGTAAAATGATGAAAATAACATTATTGATATACATACATATACCAAGGCACTTCCCCCAATTTTGGGGGGTAGCCGACATCAACAAATGAAACAAAACAAAAAGGGGACCTCTACTCTCTACGTTCCTCCTAGCCTGACAAGGGACTCAATCGAGTTCAGCTGGTACTGCTAGGGTGCCACAGCCCACCCTCCCCAGTTTTATCCACCACAGATGAAGCTTCATGATGCTGAATCCCCTACTGCTGCTACCTCCGCGGTCATCTAAGGCATCGGAGGAAGCAGTATGATGAATATTACTATAGTAATTATTCCAACCCCTGAAATTTATTTTTAAGAGGTATGATCTCAATCTAAAAGCTTTCTTCATGATTAGAATTATTTCATTATATTAATAATTTAACTGGTTTGTGATGACTAAACTTTTGGCTACCTTTAGTATTCCACATTTTTCTTCCGATTAGGACAAATATAACTAATTTGGATCAAAACTGATCATTCAGTCACCACAAAATATTATTACTCTGTCTAAAAAATTATTTGAAGCCATTTTATTAGTGCCAGATTCATCTAGTATTCTCACATTAAAAAAAAAAAATGTTCACTTCGTAACTCTCCGATTATTATTGTTATTATTATTACTTCCTAAGCTACAACCCTAGTTGGGAAAAGCAAGATTCTATAAGCCCAGGGGTTCCAACAGGGAAAATAGCCCAGTTAGGAAAGGGAACAAAGAAAAACAAAGTATTTTAAGAGGAGTAACATTAAAATAAATATCTCCGATTATTATTATTATTATTATTATTATTATTATTATTATTATTATTATTATTATTATTATTATTATTATCATTATTATTATTATTATTATTATTATTATTATTATTATTATTCTCAAAAGAAAGTTCGGAATTGGGTAGAATCGTGGTTTTTCAATCAAATCAAATTATTATTAATTCGGATATTCAGTTTCATTTACATAATTACAATTGTGTATAATTTTAATGTACTATAAATAATTTCTGTACATATTGATTTTGATTCTATGAGTATATTCCTCGACGCACTTTTATATAGCACCAGAATGCCTCAGGTTACTATCTCTGCCTCCCTCCTATCATAAACTGGGACCTCCTGGGTAAGTGACCCCCACCCCACCCGCACATTGATAGCCACCTATCTACGCAGCTGATAATACTTCTGACTAAGTTTGTTGTTTGGTTATGGAAATATAATTCTCTTTAATTCTTCTAATAACGCATTAATATATCAAAAGTAGTTAGATAATTGGCTTAGTAGGATTATAAAATTGCAATATTCGTATAGATACGTTTTTCTAAGGATATTAATGCTTAAGTTAAAGAATTTAGAATTATAGTTGGTTACCCTTTAAATATGTAAGCTACATTTTCTTTGAATCTGCAGATGTAACTTGATAGAAAACGAGATTTATTATTTAAAGGGTAAACAACTATAAATTTAAACTTTAGTTATTGTATTTTCTTATTGTTCAGTTTACCGCATAAAAAAGACAGACATCTCTAACTATAATGATTAACTAAGAAAACACTTGATATAATAAATCAAAGCCCAACAACGTTCATGACAATAATACCATTTGTTTACTATAATGATTTTAGATAAGAATTCGATGGAGGTTGATAAACAAAGTCTTTGCCATGTTTTCAGCGTATAAGATGAAAAATAACACCAGATACATAATTATTCAATAAAAAAAAACTAATTAACGGGCGGTCAGTAATCTAAACAAACATAAAACCAAGTAAAATACTTCTTTCTATACATAGCAACGAAGATTTAGGTTACAAAATGCACGAAAAGATATTTTGTTCTACAATTTTTTTAAGACAGTTTTGAAATTAGAAAAAAACAAAGAAAATGCTTTGAGAGAGAGAGAGAGAGAGGAGAGAGAGAGAGAGAGAGAGAGAGAGAGAGAATTTTGAAATTAGAAACACGGAGGAAAAGGCTTTTAGAGAGAGAGAGAGAGAGAGAGAGAGAGAGAGAGAGAGAGAGAGAGAATTTCAAAATTAGAAACACCGAGAAAAAGGCTTTTAGAGAGAGAGAGAGAGAGAGAGAGAGAGAGAGAGAGAGAATTTGAATTTTGAAACTTGAAACACCAAGAAAATGCTTTCAGAGAGAGAGAGAGAGAGAGAGAGAGAGAGAGAGAGAATTTTGAAACTTGAAACACCAAGAAAATACTTTTAAGAGAGAGAGAGAGAGAGAGAGAGAGAGAGAGAGAGAATTTTGAAATTAGAAACACGGAGGAAAAGGCTTTTAGAGAGAGAGAGAGAGAGAGAGAGAGAGAGAGAGAGAGAATTTCAAAATTAGAAACACCGAGAAAAAGGCTTTTAGAGAGAGAGAGAGAGAGAGAGAGAGAGAGAATTTTGAATTTTGAAACTTGAAACACCAAGAAAATGCTTTTAGAGAGAGAGAGAGAGAGAGAGAGAGAGAGAGAGAGAGAGAGAGAGAAGTCAAAATGCTGAACGTACACCGAGTGAAAAAGAAAAACAAGGTAAGCCTATACTGCGTTTTGCAACATCCAAAGACTATTGTAAATATGTGGAATTATGGAAGAAACTCTAAAATTAGACGGATTATAGGAAGACTGAGAGAGAGAGAGAGAGAGAGAGAGAGAGAGAGAGAATAAGTTGGAAGTTCAAGAAGACAATAATACGAAAAACAAAAGTTCCTTGTAAGGATTTTGTGATCGTTAAAGAGATTAGGCCTACTGATAAAACTGTTTGTAAAGAATTATAAAAAACAAATTTACAAGAAAAAAAATGACAAGATATATAAATGAAATTCGTGAAGAAAATATAATCAGACGATGCAAAAAAATGAAAAAAAAAAATTAAAGATTTGTTAAGTCAAATGGCCATATCTTGACGAGTGATTATATATATATAATATATATATATATATATATACTGTATATACATATATATTATTTATATATATATATATATATATATAGAGAGAGAGAGAGAGAGAGAGAGAGAGAGAGAGAGAGCATATATATATATATATATATATAAGCGCGTGTGTATATATGCTACATAGACACATTATAAATATACAGGAATAGCAGAGGCAAGTGACAGTTTTATTGCACTAGCAAAGAGGACAATGCCCTTGCGACTGACCATATATACACATGATCAGCGCCCAAGACCCCTCTCCATCCAAGCTAGGTCCAGGGAAGACCAGGCAATAGCTGCTGATGACTCACCAGGTGGACCTGTAAGCTCCCCCTAAACCCCTCATCATTAGCTCACAAGGATGGTGAGGTTGCAAACGCTAAAAGAATTAACGAGTTTGAGTGGGACTCGAACCCCAATCTGGCGATCACCTGGCAGAGAAGTTACTAATAGGCCACAAAAAGATGAATGAAACAGTAACGTGACGTGAATTATCATGTGGAAAGGTCAACCAATACCGAAAATATTACTCATATCAAATTGTCAATCATATGATGTTCTCAAACATTATTTTTTCAGTTTTAATTTTAATGGTAAGTTTGAGTATGTATTCAAAACACAGATATATTTTTCTTGTATCAGGTAATGATTAATTACGAGTATATAAAGGTTAAAGGTGTCTGGTTTCAGTTCCAGTTCCATCAGAATAGATGCTCACCAGAACGTCAGCCGGGCAAGCCCAACCCCCCACTGTGGTGCCCTACCACAGCAGTAGCCTCCCCAGTAAACAGCTTAAACTCACGGCCCTGGGCGGGGATAGATTTCTTGCCACGCGAATGCGAGGCAAACACGTTACCACTGTACTAGCCAGGAGGCTAATTGTGAATTTGTTACTTTAAGAAAAGTATAGCAATTGTGCATTGAAATAATTATCTGCAATTACTGTCATATGAATCTTCCTGATACAAATATGCTAAATAAACCGTAGATATTTTCTTGATAGATTCTCAAGCCACGCAAAAACTAATTTTACTGGGAGGAGCGTAGAGAGTAGAGGTCCCCTTATTTGTTTTTGTTTCATTTGTTGATGTCGGCTACCCCCAAAAATTGGGGAAAGTGCCTTGGTATATGTATGTGTATTTCAACGTGTAGTAATAAAAACTGAAATCTATTGGTTAGTTTTCTTATAACTCGTTGGAGTGTTAAAAAAAAGTTTGGATTAAACCTTGACTAACCTAACCTAACCTAACCTACCTTAACCTAACACTATTTGACCTAACCTTAACATTATAATAAAATAAACTCTTTATGGTCTAATAAAGTTTATGGTGTTGTGTCATGGAAATTACAAAACAATGAGTTTTACTGAAGTCAAAAACAGTTACAAAAGTTTTTGTCGAACATGGTGAAACATTTGAGCTAGATAAAGGAAATAGGGGATTCTTGGGTACATAATGTCTTTTTGCACATTCTGTAGTTTTTATTTCGAAGGCATGACCTATAGAATCTGAAAATAGATCTTCACGTGATTCTTGTAATAAGGTAATTTGCTTTATAGGCCTAGGTTTGCTACTTGCTACATATTCACAAGGTAATACATCTGCCCAATATGTAGGCCTACATATGTTCAAAACTGACAATGAAAAATTCACAAAAAAGTATACAATGGATAGGTATTCTTTTATAACTGAGTAAACAGCGCACATTGTTTTAACACCTACCTGTTGTGAAATGAAGTCAGCTAGCCTAGGAGTTGCAATCCTTCGTTTCTTCAATCGACCCACAATCCTCAGTGTTGCACCCTTTTGCATAATAGCCGTCAGTCACTGCTATTAGCTGCTTGGTTTCAAATAAAATGTTATCCTTACCAATCGGGGGTTTAAAGTCCTTCCTACTAATGCAGTCACACACAGGTAGACAGGAAGTCACGTGGAGTTTTCAACATGTTATTTAGATTAAGGAGGATTTTACGTTTTACTTCGTTGAAACAACAATTTATCTTTGTAAGACTAATCGCATATGTGCATTACTTATAAGCTTTATCCTATTTGATTGCTAGTGATCATTAATTTAATTGCAAGAGCAAAATTTATATATTTGCTGCTTCCCCACTTTGGCCGGGCTTCAAAATCAGAATGTTCTTCTTCTTACCGAAGCTCTTCGTGAGGCGATGTCACATACATTATGTGACACATACACATTTACTGGTAGATAAAAAACATATTTTCCATAAAGTTTACCGTAAAATTTGCTCCCAAAATCCCGTTACAATAGACTGGATTTGTAACTTGTGGAATAGGCCTACAGTCTAGTTAAGTCAAACGGTACGGAAGACATGGAATCTTTCTCTAAACATAAAATGTTCACTTTTTGTTCACCCTGGGCTTATAGCATCCTGCTTTTCCAACTAGGGTTGTAGCTTAGCAAGTAATAATAATAATAATAATAATAATAATAAGCGGACACTGTTCTCTAGTCTAGAGAAGTGCCATGGTTTTTGTACCGTGGTCTTTCACGATTAGTTCCACCTCTCGGGTTAGTTTCCTCGCTTGAGGGTACAGTCAAGATGATCTATTTGGCAATTTGTTCTTCGTCATAATAGGGAGACCAATTATTTCATATTTTTCCTGTCACTTCGCTCATATTCCTTTATTGGTTTTTTTTTTATTTTAAAAACTGGTTACAGAATTCCTTTAGTCATTTAACCCCGTATTATTATTACTTGCTAATCTACAACCATAGTTGGAAAAGCAGGATGCTATAAGTCCAGGCCTTGTGGGGTTATATTAGAAATTAGTTTCCATAATCTTTTCATTCGTATAGAATTATGTTCGTACTGTTATTGTTACCTTACTACCCAAGTTTACTTTCAAGTATTATATAGTTTTCCACTTGTTTTTAATTTGTTATCAAGCAAATTATTTGTCTATTGCCATTCGATGCTCAAGTCTTCGAAGGAGTTCAGCATCTTATTTTGAATAATTTCTAAACGAGAGAGAGAGAGAGAGAGAGAGAGAGAGAGAGAGAGAGAGAGAGAATCGGCTGTTTCACGAACTTCAGTACCTAGCCTTCAGAGGAGCTTGCTTTGAATGAATTACTTCATAGCTATGGTAGTAGGTTGGCCAGGGCACCAGCCATCCGTTGAGATACTACCGCTAGAGTTTTATGTGGTCCTTTGACTGGCCAGACAGTACTGCATTGGATCCTTCTCTCTAGTTACGGTTCACTTTCCCTTTGCCTACACATACACCGAATAGTCTGGCCTATTCTTTACACATTCTCCTCTGTCCTCATTCATCTGACAACACTGATATTACCAAACAATTCTTCTTCACCAAAAGGGCTAACTACTGCAATGTAACTGTTCAGTGGCTACTTTCCTCTCGGCAAGGGTAGAAGAGACTTTAGCTATGGTAAGCAGCTCTTCTAGGACACGAAAATCACACCATTGTTCTGTAGTCTTGGGTAGTGCCATAGCCTCTGTACCATGGTATTCCACGCTTTTGGGTTAGAGTTCTCTTGCTTGAGGGTACACTCGAGCACACTATTCTATATCGTTTCTCTTCCTCTTGTTTTGTTAAAGTTTTCATAGTTTATATAGGAAATATTTATTTAAATGTCATTGTTCTTAAAATATATTTTTACTTGTTACCTTTCCTCACTGGGCTATTTTCCCCGTTGGGGTCCCAGGCCTTATAGCATCTTGCTTTTCCAACTAGGGTTGTAGCTTAGCAAGTAATAATAATAATAATAATAATAATAATAATAATAATAGAATCTAGTTTCTATTAAATCTTTTTATTATATTTAAATTGACACTTTAGCTCGTACCGAATATATAGAAGCCTTTCATACGATAAAAATTAACTCTAGTTAATCTTATCAAAGAGCCTCAGTTAGATTTCCCCAGTAGTCTCTATCTTGAGCTTTTAAATCAATACTTCTCCATTCATCATCTCCTACTTCACGCTCCATAGTCCTCAGCCATGTAGGCCTATATCTTCCAACTCTACAAATGAGTTGTGGAGCCCAGTTGAAAGGTGAACTAATCTCT
>NC_090740.1:4229389-4259389 GCF_036898095.1 Palaemon carinicauda
TATCACGACAAATAGCTCGCATTACAATAAGAGGGGAACGAGTTGTGCAAATATTTATTTTTTCTACCTTGTAGGCCTAACATAGCACTGGCGAGCACGAGTAGGACTAACGAACAGCCATTCAGCCCAAGCATTCTAATCAAGGGTGGCATTTATATATCATTTATCTCTATCACCACCATAATAGCTCAATTCATCTAGTCTTACCAAAAACAAGCCTTAACCTGTATAACCTCTTCGGCGGGGCATATCGTATTCACTTAAAATCCTTGTTTTCTGCGGCCACACTGTGCAGAACAGTTTTCTTGTGACCAGCATTGACTTCACTTGTTGGTGTAGTCACCTTAGACTGGAAAAAATCCCCAAAATATTGGCCATAATGTCCCTAACCTACCATTAAAAGACTTTCTAACTTCAACTCAATGCTTGTCGAGACCACATTAGACCACGGGTAAGGAAGTGAAGAGGCCGTCCATGGATTTCAAATAAGCGTACTGACAATGGGGCAATGGAAGAGAAATATGCACTGATTGTAATATGTACAGTAGCGCTGTAGCCTACACACAGGCATGGGCACATGGGCATCCACACAAAGAAACATACATGTACACTTGTAAGTACATGAATATATGGATGCTTTATCCGAACCATTTACTTGTACAGGTAATTGCTCAAGTTTAAATCACTTATTTACACACACTTCTAAACGTATATAAATGTGCAAGTTTTTCACACAAGTTCCAAACACACTATGAGCAATTAAGCTCGATGAAAACATTCATTCATTCAATTCGTTGGTGTGTGTACTTGTATATGAATTGTACACTATGTGTATGCAAGTGTTTATGCATAAATACGTGCATGCTCGTGCCTGTATGTACAGCCACGTATAGCTCCAAGACTAAGAGAACCTTACACATAAATCACTATGACAAGTTGCACGACACGATTGAGATTGACGGTATGTACAGACGCACATGGAAATGTCAGTACAAAAATAAATGTACATTTTCAAGAGCAACAAGCACAAGGAAAAGGGGGTGTCCAGTAGGAGAGACAAGGAGAGGCCAGCGAAACATATCTATGTATAATGTTATATATTCTCTCTATGGGTCTCAGAATGAGAAATACAAGCACTAGATTTCAAAGTGCAGCATTCTAGATGCACTTTACAAAAATTCAAAAATCCTCCCCCACCCCAATCCCAAAAAACCCTATTTTTTAAGCTTCTCTCAAGTGAGATAGGTGATCAGGTTTTCACAACTGCGATGAAAATTACATTATCGTAACTTTTGGACCAATTATATGGAACTAAACATTAAAGGGTGCTACTATAATATATCTACCATATTATTTGTGACCTACCATATTTTGCTACAAGCATTAGCCCCGTGGGCTGTTATTTTGGTGTTAATTATCTAATTAATAACTTAGTTCAAACTGGTTTTTCTTTGGCCTTGCCTTGCTTCGCTCGCTGTTCAACATTATCTCACTGCTCCTCTGTTCTGCCAGGCCACACATGGATGCGCTGCGTACGTCAGCCACGTGGGCTAGTATTATTTCA
Organism: Palaemon carinicauda; assembly: GCF_036898095.1. Taxonomy (NCBI): domain Eukaryota; kingdom Metazoa; phylum Arthropoda; class Malacostraca; order Decapoda; family Palaemonidae; genus Palaemon; species Palaemon carinicauda. The sequence goes on from NC_090740.1 coordinate 4,230,954, forward strand.
GTTACCTAATTAATCACTTAGTTGAAACTGGTTTTTGTTTGGCCTTGACTCGCTTCACTTGCAGTTCAACATTATCTCACTGCTCCTCGTTTCTGGCAGACGGTACATGGATGTGCTGCACACGCCAGTCACATAGGCTAGTGTTTTGGCGTTATTTTAATTACTTAATCATTCAGTTCAAACTGGATTTTACTCTTTTCCTTTTATGATAAATGTTTAGTAATTTTTTCATATTTCATAATACCAACAAATGGCTGATAAAAAATGAATGGTAGATATCATATTATGGTAGCACCCACTAAAGAATGTGAGATACCGACTAAAGGCAGAGTTACGAAGTATGTGTTTATTTTGAGTTACATTTTGAGACAATAGATTACACTAAATTCTGATAAATTTTGTAAGTTTTCCATCTATGGAACATAATTGGACACAGGAATTCTTGATACACCTTGCACTGAGGAAGTGCACTCAGCTACAGCCTTACTGAGCAGCAAGTTCCTATATTTAGCCCCGTCCATCATAGACGCCATCTCTCCCTACACTATCTGTTTGGTTACTGTGGAGAGACCCTGTAATAAGCCCGCCCTTTACTTCTGATATCTCTGCTTACACTATCTGTTTGGTTACTCGCTGCAAAGTAAAGGTGCGACAAGGTGTACTTCTTTGGAGCGACGTGTGCCAGGAATTCCTACGTCCAACTGTACATTCGTTTCCATCAGGAATGTCAGCAATGAAACCCTGATTCCAAGTAGTTGTAACCTGAGAGCTACGTCACCTACTCTAAGACCACAGAATCCGAGAGCCACCTCTCTCGGCCAACAAGTTCCACTGAAATGATCCAAAAGATCCGATGGCTTTTTTTGCGATTTGTATCTCCAAGATAAACATCGGGGGATCGTTGATTTAAAACAAGCTTAGAGACACCAAACAACTTGGCCTGACTTCAGCGATTAAACAGGACACTGTCCATTCACATGAAAGCAGAAATATACAAGAGATTCAAGACTTCTGGAGCCCTGTCCGAGGCTTGTTCACACTTACTGGGGAGTGGCAGACAATCTCAAAAAGGTACTCTTCCCATTGCAGGTCGAGTCTAATATGTACAGGCGATGTCTGCCACTTTGAGAGGTATATGTTAGCGTACATGAGAAAGTTAACAGGATGAGTTAGTGTTGCAATCTCATTTTGAAAACGACCATGTTAATGTATCCTGTCCGTGAAAAGTATTTTACACTCAGCTGTCACCTGGTGCGTGTCTGAGATTATCTGACTAGCACGCCACCTACAGGCGGATGAAAGACCGAGAAAAGTTCATAGTATGATCATCGTATTGTCTTGTGGGAGTTCAGGAAACAATATTTTCAAACATACACACTGATATATGTACAATGGCTATCTTTTAGACTGATTTTTAACTTTTATTTGGTTTCCGTGTGATCCTTGAGGAAAGGAAAAACATTTGAAAGCTATGGTGATGTTGAATGCAAGACTTAGAATATCTGTCAGTTTCTGAGGCTAAAAGTATTGACAACGAGGCTTTATATAAAAGCTGGATATACGAGTGCTAACTGTTTAGCTACCAGCTCTCTCTGATTTCCCTGCTGATTTCCTTTCAAGCAGGAAAATATAGACTGTTGTGCAAGCATTATCAAAATAAAAAACCCATTTACAGTCAAGAAAAAAAGTTTACTGCCTTTCAGTAAGAAAAGGTCAGTTTATTGTATTTCAGTAAGGGCAAACTTTGCTACGGGAATCTAAAAAAAAAAAAAAAAAAAAGACTTGGAAGTTATATGAATGTCTTAAGGCCTTGCATTATCATAAATCACTTACGTGGTTGATGTCATGTTATTTTCTACCGAGATTTTAAAGTATTGATGATTGATCGATGCTATATAGAAAATTTTGAAATGGAAGAACATTGGTAAAAAAAAAAAAAAAAAAAAAAAAAAAGGCCCATCAAATACACATTGCTAAAGGCAAGAAATATTTTGTGAAGATTTTAGTTAGTTGAAAGCCTAGATGAAACTTACACAGTATGAAATATTCGTGAATTTATGCTAATTATATGACAATTTTGAAAAGTCAATTACCAGAAAAAGTTTATCCATATAATTTCCAATACTTAAGAATGTTTATAAGTTTTCATAGTATCTAGATAATATTTCTCTTTTCATTTATGGATTAACAAAATTTATATATATATATATATATATATATATATATATATATATATATATATATATATATATATATATATATATATATGTATATATATATATATACACATATATAACTTATCTTTTTCACTTACCTCCGTTACAACTTACTCTATTAATGAAATCAAAATAATTAACATTGCCTGCAATTAGGTGTTAGTTTTCCTCAAAGACTAGCTATCAAGCAGCAAGTTTATCATAGCCTCAGACAAACACACTTATAATTATGATGAAAAGAATCTCAGTGTTATAAAATATCTCTTGAATCACAGACTAGAGATTCACAGTAGAACCTCATATCTCAACTCTATATCAATTATAATCAACAATGCAATAAATCTTGTGAGGATTCTCTAAACCATTCGGATTTCAGTTTCTCGCAACTTTACATTATGCATAATTCATCAAATATATTAATCTACGTCGACTGAATAATAATATACAATATATGGACATCTTTAAAGGCTATAATTTTATATATGAATTTGGGAAAACACCAAGAACACATTTACAGTTAGATCAAACATTTTTCTAAAACGAAGAAACTTCTGTGTCAAGAATAATCATTTAGAGGTACCTCTCTCTCTCTTTCTCTCTCTCTCTCTCTCTCTCTCTCTGAACATGTAGGGCAAAAGTTTATATATGTATTAGTGATTAGCTCATTGGCCTACTTCCTTTTTGAACCATTTCTAAGCGAGGAGCTTGACCCGCGAGTGGAAACAAAACATTTTGACGAACGTGTAGCGATCAACACTAAAACAACGATGGAAGTAAACGTCTCTCTGAGAGAAATACATACTTGAACAGCCCTCAAAGATGGCAGAGCATACAATAGTACCAGATCTTAGTAATGTTCAATCCAAGGTCTTCAAGATCGTCTTATAATCTAACTAAAGACGAGGATGCAATTCCTCTCTCGCAGTCACTTCGAGTCAAGCATTGTTCGGGACTCTTGGAGGACCCTAGGATTCCAGGAGGACCCGGGACTCTTGGAGGACCCAAGATTCTTGAAGAACCCTGGGACTCCAAGAGGACCTGGACTCTAGGAGGACCCTAAGACTCCAGGAGGACCCGGAACTCCTTGAAGACTCTAGGATTCCAGGAGGACCCGAGACTCTTGGAGGACCCAAGATTCTTGGAGAACCCTAGGACTCCAAGAGGACCTGGATTCTAGGAGGACCCTAAGACTCCAGAAGGACCCGGGACTCTTGGAGGACCCTAGGACTCCAGGAGGATTCGGAGCTCTTGGAGAATCCTAGTACTCCAGGAGGATCCGGAACTTGGAGGACAGTAGGATCCCAGGAGGACCAGAGACTCTTGGAGGACCCTAGGACTCCAAGACGACCCGCAACTCTCAGAGGACCCTACGACTCCAGGAGGACCCAGGAATCTTGGAGAACCCTAGGACTCCAGGAGGACGTGCCACCGGCAGACCTGTTCACCCTTCGAGTCTCGCATCTGGTTCCAGTGAGCGAGTTCCTCTTCTCCTGAACTGTTGAGACCGAGGGCGAACCAGCCAATCATGTCTTTCCTCTTCATGCTTCTCTTTGTGTACACAGACACCATCAAGGTTACGTCGGGTAGTTGAAACAGCGCAACCTGTTTTGCGAAGAAAACACGGGAGATGTTATATGGCTTTGTACAACTGCAATGTTATTGTCATAAATAGAATCTTTTTTAGTAGGTGAATGTAAGTACTATATATATATACACACCCACACACACACAAATTCAGCCGTTTCTATTTCAATGCAGGACAAGGGCCTCAGTTATTATTTATGTCTGGTATTTAACCCGTTTTCATCATCACTCTGGCCACTGTGGATTGGTGATTTGGGGAGACTTTAGTCTGATCACTTACAGCAAACCAATCTAGTATGGGTGTCCCTCACTAGTACAACTTTTTATATTATGGCGATAAACAGACCCTTTCTACACGTTACAGTATCTCCACTCAGTAAGGTATATACTGTGTGTGTATATATATATATATATATATATATATATATATATATATATATATATATATATATATATATATGTATATATATACATATGCACTCATATATACTGTATATATAATAGATTAAAATCTTTATTTCATATTATTCTATACTGGCTTTACACTGACAACTTTTAATCTAAATTGAGAGTTGAATTAATTCATTCCACAGCAGATTGTAAACCAAAGTAAAGAGAAGTTGGGTTATTTAAGTATCCACTCAATCACACTTATGCATAAGTTTGTAGCTATTGGGGAGCTAAGGGGAACTCCACCTTCAAGATGAGCCTACTCATCATCCACTGGAAAGTTTTCACTTAAAAATGTATATTTGTTTATTCAGAAGTGTTGGACCTGTATGCTTAAAAGCGTATGATTTGTTTACTTAGAAGTAAATTATCTGTTTACCTAGAAGCATGTAAGACCTATTTACTAAGAAGCGTATTGTCTGTTTACTTAGAAGCGTTTGATCTGTTCACTTAGAAGTGTCTATGATCTGTTTACTTAGAAGTGTATATGATCTGTTAACTTAGAAGCATATACGACCTGTTTACTAAGAAGCATATGATTTGTTTACTTAGAAGTAAATTATCTGTTTACCTAGAAGCATGTAAGACCTATTTACTAAGAAGCGTATTGTCTGTTTACTTATAGGCGGTTGATCTGATTACTTAGAAGTGTCTATGATCTGTTTACTTAGAAGCGTTTGATCTGTTTACTTAGAAGTGTCTATGATCTGTTTACTTAGAAGTGTATATGATCTGTTAACTTAGAAGCATATAAGACCTGTTTACTAAGAAGCATATGATTTGTTTACTTAGAAGTGAATGATCTGTTTACTTAGAAGCATATAAGACCTGTTTACTAAGAAGAGTATTATCTGTTTAGTTAGAAGCGTTTGATCTGTTTACTTTGAAGCGTATGGCCTGTTTACCTAGAAGTGTCTATGATCTGTTTACTTAGAAGTGTCTATGATCTGTTTACTTAGAAGTGTAAATGATCTGTTACTTAGAAGCATATATGATCTGTTTACTTATAATTGTATATGTTTACTTAAAAGCGTATATCTGTTTACTTATAAGCGTATATCATCTGTTTATTTAAAAGTGTACATGATCTGTTTACTTAGAAGCATATGGTCTGTTTTTTAAGAAGTGTATATGATCTGTTTACTTAGAAGCATATGGTCTGTTTTTTAAGAAGTGTACATTATCTGTTTACTTAGAAGCATATGGTCTGTTTTTTAAGAAGTGTATATGATCTGTTTATTTAGATACGTACATGATCTGTTTACTTAGGAGCGTACATGACCTGTTTACACATGGGTAATACTAGAATTGAAACCAGATTGACAACTTCATATCATGATTTGATTCTATACAGACGCATGTTTGTTGATGGCTGTCATATGGTTATAGTGTGGTTCATTGTAGGCAAAAGAAGCTGCTATGACTTGTAGGACTTGGAAGAGAAACAAGTTCAGTATTACAGAATTAAAACGGGTCAACTACTGCACTGTAAGTGTTCAGTGGCCAATTTCTTCTTGGTGAGGATAGAGGAGACTCTTTGGCTATAGTAAACAGATCTTCTAGGAGAAGGACACTCCAAAATCAAAACATAGCCTTTGTGCCATGAAACTTGCGAATTCAAATATCATCTAACTTGAAATATGAAACCTCTTGAGAATTCAAATATTACCTAACTTGAAATATGGTATGGTGCACTTAATCGTATCAGCAAATAGCCACTGAAGTGTGTTATTATTTGAGTGATGTAAGAGCAAGAAAAAAAAGTACCAATAGGGAATTTGGAAGATGAATTTTACATATGTACCCTCTATAGCTCCTCATCCAGTCTCTTGGATCGATCCTCCAACTCTAACTTTAAAACTACAGATAAATACAGAGCTTGAAGATTGTCAAACTTATTTTTTAAGAAAGGGGAACTAGAAAAAAAGACGAGAACAGGATAGACATTCAGTTCAAAGCCTCTCAAGTAATAAAATCCCCTTTGGTTATGTTGTTTATTCCAGATACCTTCTTTTCTTCTTCTTTCCCACCTTTGTCTATACATTAAGGAGTCGATTACTTGGCATGGTTTATAATTTGGCAGAGGGTTTTTAGGATAGCATGCCCTTGCATCCATTAACCACAGTTATTGGCGATGGGCCTGACCTTTGAGTTAATAATCCAACTAAATGGCAGAAGTTTCCAGTTATTGGCAGTGGGCCTAACCATTGGCTTAATAGTCCAACTGTGAGGTAGTAGCTTCCACAGTTAGTGGCAGTGGACCTAACCATTGACTTAATAGTCCAACTGTGAGGCACTAGCTGCCACAGTTAGTGGCAGTGGACCTAACCATTGACTTAATAGTCCAGCTGTGAGGCAGTAGCTTCCACAGTTATTGGCCATGAGCCTAACCTTTTGCTAAAAAGGAAGACTTCCAAAGCAGCAGATACCTCTAGGGTTCCAAATGTCTATTATATTAATGACAATTAAATAGCAATACCTCAACATACTACTTCATAATTTACTCTAAAAGTATGATACTCTAAAAAATGAACGTGGTTCGTCATATTTTATTACTTCACACCTCAAAAAAAAAAAAAAAAAAAAAAACATAAATTTGGCCTTATACTAGCATGGGCCCTTTTCAGTTGGGGACCATTTGACTCATAAAATCAACTGAGATAATTCTATATAGTCTGGGGTGGTAAAAGGCAAGGGATGGAAGAGGCCAGGAGAAGTGGAAAGGTTAAAAATATCAGTTCAGCCCCAATTTCTCTTTAGTTACCTATTGAACAAGTAGTGTTCTTAGCTTGCTCAAGTACAGTTTTGAGGCAAGTGTAGTTCAGACCGGCCATAAAAAATCCATTTATGATGCAGGCAATAAAATCTATTATGTAGCATTTATTTGTGTTAATTGAGTTATAAGTAATTAATAGCTACTTGTAGTTCAATCATAAAATACTCATTAATTAAAACAAGTTATGTTACCTGGAACATGAATGTTTCCTTGAAGAGCGGGCTCGGTTGTCCACGTCTGACGGAAGTTTTACTGTGAGCGATCTCCTGTCCGCTGGACGACATCAGCACAAGCTTCACATACGTGTCCGGGGCACGCGTATTGGCCATGTTCCTGAAATCATCACTGTTCCTGTAAAATGATTGCACAGGCTGTTACTACACACACATACGTGCACAAGCTGCTACTGAGAACCAGACATATACTAAGAACTGACCTATGGCGGACAAGGAAATAGGATTCGTAGAAACACAAGTTATTTACTGGTCACGAGCACCTACTATACGTACTACGCACATTGAAGTACAATGTATCAACTACCTGCAAACCAGCTATTACTGTGCAGCAACTACAGTGCATCAGAAATATGAAATAATGTAATTTGGTACACAAGATCTGCAAAAAATAAAGGTTAAGGCAAAAATAGAAGCTAATTACTCTGGCAGAATGTCTAAAGGAGAGAGGATATAAATCCATGGTATTTTTGGACACCATATTGAATTCAAAGCTGTGTTCTTCGTGACGATGCGCACGGTTAGCTAAAAGGTCTGCTATTGTTCAACCTTTCTCAGTCTTGGAATGAATATCCATTTTATAATAGGTGTAAATAACTAGTCAACTTGAGCCTCTGTAAGTAAACAGATGACTTTAAATAATTCCATGACACGAATATAATCATACCTTAATAAGTGTAATTTAAGAAAGGGTCGATATGGAAAAATCCGACCAGAGATGCTGCGCTCTGTCCTGAAACTCTCTTTAAGGCGTCTTGGAATTACATACTTGTTTATATGCCAGTGGTGAAATAGGTTGAGCCAATAAATGAAAGTAATTTAATAAAGGGTCAAGATGGAAAATTACAACCAGAGAGATGCTACGTTCTGTCATGAAGCTCGCATTAAAGGTGCCTTTGATTTGCAGACTTGTTTATGGGCCAGTGGTGTCACAGCCTGGGCCAATAATGGACAACTAAACATGGGAATTGTAACACGTATACAATCCTTGTTACAGTAAATAACAAAATAAATTAATTCTCATAATCCTTTCAATTGAGAATCAAGCACATGCCTTAACTGGAATGACAAGTTCCCATGACGGTAGATTTCTCAATTTGAATTGATTGACATGCTAAAATAATTGTCAGAAAAAATGAATCAAACTAAGCTAACATTCTTTAATCATCACCTAACTATCGTGATAACACCAACCATGATAACAAATGAAGTGACTCTTAAGGGGCCATCTCTGTTAAAAAGTTCCTATCCATCCCCAGACAGCATTAGCCTTTAAGACTGATTCTGGCATGTCTGGAGTATTTTTCAACTAAACAAAAGGCTGTAGAAGGATGGGTTGACTGCTAATAATTGTGAAGTAGGTCATCCTTATTTGCCTGGTCATTTGGGTAGAGATTTTGTTTCAACGAAACTGGCTGTGGATTTAAAAAAAAAAACATTTCTGTACAGAAAACGTTTATATGCTTCCTAATAATATCTATGGTATAATTTGCTTTGGTCTTTCGCGGAACATGTAAACATACAAATTCCTAATGGGGAAGACAAAAATAAAACATAGCTTGCTATAGTAAAACTTCCTGAAACCTTTGCTCCAGTAATACTTCCTGAAACCTTTGCTCTAGCAAAACTTCCTGAAATCTTTGCCCCAGTGATACTTCCTGAAGCCTTTGCTCTAGTAATACCCCATAAACCTTTACTCTAGTAATAATTCCTGAAACCTTTGCTATAGTAATACTTTCTAGTAATACTTCCTGGAACCTTTGCTCGAGTAATACTTCCTGGAACCTTTGCTCGAGTAATACTTCCTGGAACCTTTGCTCGAGTAATACTTCCTGGAACCTTTGCTCGAGTAATACTTCCTGGAACCTTTGCTCCAGTAATATTTCCTGAAACCTTTGCTCTAGCAAAACTTCCTGAAATCTTTGCTCTAGTAATATTTCCTGAAACCTTTGCTCTAGTAATACTTCCTGGAACCTTTGCTCCAGTAATACTTCCTGAAACCTTTGCTCTAGCAAAACTTCCTGAAATCTTTGCTCCAGTGATACTTCCTGAAACCTTTGCTCTAGTAATATTTCCTGAAACCTTTGCTCTAGCAAAACTTCCTGAAATCTTTGCTCTAGTAATATTTCCTGAAACCTTTGCTCTAGTAATACTTCCTGGAACCTTTGCTCTAGTAATACTTCCTGGAACCTTTGCTCCAGTGATACTTCCTGAAGCCTTTGCTCTAGTAATACCCCATAAACCTTTACTCTAGTAATACTTCCTAAAACCTTTGCTCTAGTAATACTTCCTGGAACCTTTGCTCCAGTGATACTTCCTGAAGCCTTTGCTCTAGTAATACCCCATAAACCTTTACTCTAGTAATACTTCCTAAAACCTTTGCTATAGTAATACTTCCTGAAACCTTTGAATATTCCAAATGGGAAAATAACATGGCAGAAATATAGCTTGCTCTAGTAATACTTCCTGAACTAAACAGACTCGAACCTCTTTCACACCTTTACTTCTAAGCAATGAGACAAGAGAAATATATCTAGAGGATATTTCCAGAAAATGACTGAATAGATCAAGGAATTTCTACTTAAATCTGGAAAAGGATTCCGGACCTAGTTTCAGAGTTGTCTGTCTTTAATGAGTTGTTTTTAAAACATGTGGATGAATTGTTAATGAATAAGGATATTCAGTAGTGATGTATAAGATTACAGACCGAGAATAACCATGATTAAAAGTAATAACTGGAGGTAAAACGGAAATTATCAAAATTAAAAGAAACGATAAAATAATTCATAAAAACCAATCATCATTTAGAAAGAAAGCTGGCTACCTATACTAGCTTCAGGACCTTGGTTAATGAAGAAACTAGTTGTAACTATATACAACACCCTTCAAAAAGATAAAAATGTCAGCAACAACTTCCAAAAAATGTCATGTTTATGAAAGACACCAGTAATAACTTCTGAAATTAACTTCATCTTGTTGCAAGAGGAGTAAGACCTGAAAAGAACCAAGAACACCAGAATATACCATCTAGGGCTTCTGAGATGTGTCATTGTTCATAAAAAAACCCATAAATTTGAAGGAAATTAGCGATAATATCTGAAAGCAATTATGGCTGGGGAAAGATATGAGCGAGAGAACATGAAAATAAGACCTTGCTCAAGAGAAATGACTATGGCTTAAGATGAAATTAGTAAGAACTTAATGATAAGACCATTGTTAAGAAGTAAACCAATTTATACCTTATGAAAAAAGGGCCCTGACTGGGAATGATCAAGGGAAAACTCCATTATACAACAACCCAAAAATGTAGCCGTTTCTAGTCCACTGTAGGAAAAAGGCCTCAGTCATGTCTTTATTCATGTTTGGGATTTGTCCAGTTTTCATCACCACGCAGGCCACTGCGCATTGCTGATGGTGGGAGACTTTTGTCTGATCGCTCACAGAAACCAATCTAGTATGGTGGCCCTGCCTGGCACAGCTTTGCTGGGCATGTCGATACACCACATTAAGGTATCCCCACTCAGAAAGGGCATACATAATTATCTACACAGATGACAACCGGGTGATTATCCATTTTCCAGTTTTCTAAAACAGTTCTGTCAAAATGGAAGAGACGAGCCTTATAATATCAAGATATATGAATGAAAAGTGCTTTGAGAATTCTTCAAAAGCGAATTGAAATATCCTCTTAACAATATGTGTGCTTTAGTATAATGAAGCGAGTTAAGAAAAACAAGCACAATTTATCAAAAGATGTCTATAGTCCATTTCTTTTAGCGATGCCTATTTGCACCGACTCGCAGCGGTGCCCTTTTAGCTTGGAAAAAGTTTCCGGATCGCTGATTGGTTGGACGAGATAATTCCAACCAATCAGCGATCACGAAACTTTTCCGAGCTAAAAGGGTACCGCCGCGAGTCTGTGCAAATATGCATCGCTAAAAGAAATGGACTATAGTTCTACTTGTAACTTAATTTGCAGCTCAAAGACTTTGAGTATCTAAGCTAGAAAATGAGCAAAGATGGATAGAAGCAACAATATCCGTGATGGTCACAAAATGTATTCGACTCTAACTACCTATAAACTGTACACCAGTATGTACATATACTGTAAATATATTTTGAGACATAACGGCAAGTTTCCTTGTATCCCAATTTACTTTTACTTCAGGGTGTTGCTTTGATTCTGAGAAACTTGAACCAAGAGAGGAATCTTTTTGAAAATTACTAGCTAAGCTACAACCCTAGTTGGAAAACCAGGATGCTATGAGGCCAAGGGCTCCAACAGGGAAACTAGCCCAGAGAGGAAAGGAAAAGGAAACAGATAGAACAGTGTGCCTCAAGCAAGAGAACTCTAATCCACGAAAGTGGAAGAAGACCATGGTACAGAGGCTATAGCCCCACCCAAGACTAGAGTACAACGGTTTGATTTTGGAGTGTCCTTCTCCTAGAAGAGCTGCTTACCATAGCTAAAGTGTCTTCTACCCTTAACAAGTGGAAAGTAGCCACTGAACAATTACATCAGACATCATCCTTGACTGGAAAAGCCTTCTAGGGTACTCTTAAACAGTTACCTTCTCATATGAACTCTCCATTGAGTATGAATATTGTTGAGAAACTTCTACCACCAACAAAGGTTTCCTGAATGTTAGCCACATCTCCCATTTTGAACCTTTATGACATGAGCAACCGACAGGAAGTATAATTTGAAATATTTGTTATTGTTCATTATTTTCATATTACCCCGTCTACTCGTTTTGCTTTTATTCTTTTGTTTTTCTTTATAATATATTGCTTTTAATTACAAACTTTTCTTTAATTATGAAAGCATTTAAAATCCATTTTACTACACTTCATTGAAATTAAATTTTTACTTATCTTGATTACCTTAAGTGTTTTCATCACTACACCTAATTTAGAAAAAAAAATCAATTGATTTTCTTTAATATTACTAATAAATTATATATTAACAAATAAAAGAAACAAGACCAGAGCTGCAGTTAATAAAACTATCTTTGGAAAGTTTTTCTTTCTTTTAGCTAAATGATAACAGAACTTATCACAAAACGATAATGATAATGACAAAAGGGGGGGGGGAGTAAAACCTATATCATTCTTGTGCTAATGAAGAAATTACTGTAGTTCATTTCAATAACTTTCAAGTCAGCACTTTCTTCTAAAAAAAAAAACTTATGACATCTTTAAACATAATAAACCTGACCTTCATTCTTTGCAAACTCAAAGGCAACCAAACAAACGCTTATAAGGAACTGACAACGTCACAACCCTAGTGGATACACAATACGGACTTCGCGAACACAGACAGGGCAGTAAAATCCATAAAAAAACAAAAAGTAGATGGCGCTAGCTTTAACATACATTTTGGCAGTGTTCTGTCTAGTTGGGGGTCTTAAGCTGAACTCTCTACACAAAAAATGCCAAGCATCAAATAGGAAAACGAACCGAGACCTAATCTATATCTCACAATAAACTGGGATGTGAAATTCACTGGATCAGACAAAGCTACGTACCTAAAGTCGCCGCAAAAATTCTGGGTAAAATAACCCCCACCTCCCCCGATGATGTTAGAGCCAATCACGTTGGCTCCCATGTGATGTGACAACATGATTGGCTACGACGTCATCAGGGGGTGGGGCTTATTTCACCAAGAATCTTTGCAGCGACTTTAGTCAGAAACTCTCTGAAAGGGGCCAGGGAACTCAAGGAGGAAAAAAAGGGTCTTTGGGAAACAAAAAAACAGGTTGTCAGTGCTAATATAAAAATAACTAATCTCATAAAAAGACAGAGAGATGAAAAATATAGAGGGTAAGAGTCTATTGTATATTTCTCTCAAACAGGGGAGGAGAAAGGAAGAGAACCCAAAGCACCTCATTATCGGCCCTGCGCGGCGGATATCCCTGGGCAAGACTCTCCACAGTCCAGGTGGAATTACACTATCGATGTCGTTACTGGAAAGTATGGTGCAAACACAGAGAGGTAAGCAAATCCGCACACATACAAAAAATAAAGAAAAAAATAAAATAAAATACAAGACAGAAAGTAAACAAATTAAATTTTATGGATACAGTGAAATTTACCAGAGTCTTTCTTGGATGTTTATGTTCGATGCAAAAGACACATGCAGATTATAGATATAGCTTGAATGCTCAAAATGCATTGTATGAACAGATATTTACATTTACAGTTGGACATAGCAGTCGCTTTGCGAAAGTGTACCCCGTCACACCCTTAAAGAGCAACAGTTCCCGTGTGTAGCCCCGCCAACCACCGATACTGATTTGTTACTCTCCGCGCAGTAAGGCTGTGACAGATTGCACTTCCTCAGAGCGACGTGCGCCTGGAATTCCAGTGTCCAACCATTTATATATATATATATATATATATATATATATATATATATATATATATATATATATATATACATATATATATAAATGTGTCTATATGTAAATAATTAATCATTCTTTGAAAAAAACTTAAGTCAAATAGTCATGAAATTGTGTTTTCATGTTTTCTATTGGAAAAGCTAGATCTATAACCAAGGGTATACTGTATATATATATATATATATATATATATATATATATATATATATATATATATATATATATATATATATATATATATGTATGTATATAAGACAAAGTGGTTGTTGTAAGTTTGTTGTTTTCAAACTAATTGTTTAAAAAATAAAAAAGAATACTGTTAACCTCCAATACTATCTGACCAACTTCAGCCTTATCAAAACCTCAAGATATTTTTCATTACATAACTGAGTTATAATTGCTCCTTTCTCTTGCATATAGTCTGAATATAAGTGGAATACAGCTCTTCCAATTTCCTGATAAAAAAAAAATGTACAAATCAATTTGTAAACTGGCGAGGTGTATCAATTCGCTTGTGAGAAATAAACCAGATGGTAAAAGTAGTGAGAAGTGTAACTTACTAGTGAAAGCAATTACCAAATATATATAAAATGACAGTATCGTGATTATTTCCTTTCCTCACTGGGATATTTTCCATGTTGGAGCCCTTGGGCTTAGAGCATCCTGCTTTCCTGCTTCTCCCACTAATAATAATAATAATAATAATAATAATAATAATAATAATAATAATCTCCTCTATAAACTAAATATTTCTTTTCGGTCACGCGCAGCTCTCCCCGTCCCTTGGTTACGGGGGAGAGGGCGTAGTCATACTTAGAAGTTAGTTTATAAATATTTGATTAGATGTTTTGACCTAGAATTGATCTAGAAATATTTGGCATAAGTACATCTTCATCCAGAGACATAGACTAGAAGACTGCAACTACTCTTATGGCTAGTGCAAATAGAGTTACACTCAGCACACTACCCTGAGGAACTCCCTCTTCCAGACATTTCCTTTCTGACAAATCTATCTTCATATGTTCTATCGTTTTTTTTAACCTTGCACTATACCATAGCGATTTGGTTTTAGAGGCAATCCGTAATTAAGATCCAGAACACATATGGTACTGATAACTTGCTAAGCATTCAAATGATGATTTCTTTAGCCACCATTGTCTAACTTTCTCTGACACTTGTAACAGATCTTAGGGGTCTGAACTATTGTGAGTGACACTGTGTTACTGTTTCCAGTGAGTGAGTTTTAGGTTTAGTAAAATTAAATATAAAGACTTTCACAGTTCAACTGTAATACCTTGAAAAATTATAAAAAAACAGAAGATTACATTACTCACAAAAATTAACTTAAAAAATCAGATAGAAAATTATAATTAATCGTAAAACTGAAGGACTATTTGACTGGTTTGTGAGAGGAGTGAAGGGCAGAGAAAAATAAACTTAGGTATAGTTGTACGAGTCATTATATATGTTAATTTACGTATAAATTTCAAATCGATGAAAGTAGTGAAAAGTGCTGGTGAAATCTTTTGAAATATCTGTGTATCGAACACTCTTAAGTCTGACTATACTTTGGAATCTCTCTAGACAAGGCATCAAGAGTAAAAATAAAGTTTGGTATAGTTGCAAGTCATCATATCCATGTTAGCATTAAGAAAAATTTCAAATTGGTGATAGTAGAGAGAAGTGATAACAGCTGGTGAAATTTTTAGAAATTTATGTGTATCGAACACTCAACTCTGACTATACTCTGAGTAATAATAAATTTGGGTATAGTTGTAAGTCATCATGTCAATGTTAAAGTAATAACTAAAAATATTAAATCGTTGAAATTAGAGAGAAGTGACCACTGCTGGTAAAATCATTTGAAATATCTGTGTATGGAACACACTCCACTCTGACTATAATTTGGAATCTCTCTAGACTAAGTATAAATAATAAACATAAAGTTGAGTATAGTTGTAAGTCATCATATCCATGTTAGTAATAACTAAAAATATTAAATCGGTGAAAGTAGAGAGAAGTGACCACAGCTGGTGAAATCTTTTTCTGTGTATCAAACACTATACTTTGGAATCTCTCTAGACAAGGTATAAAGAGTAAATGATAAGAAGGTTTGTGCAAACAACGTCCATTAGCTTTCGAAAAAAACCAAAACGTACTCAAAAAGCCAAAATGTGCTTTGATCAGCGTGTGCTATAAGAAAATGTACAGCCACATGCAATGTGCTAGTCAAGAATTTGAATAGATAAATGGAAAAAAAGATATATACCGTAATGGTTCGGGTTAATGTCTGACCTGAAATGTGATCCCTTGATGACCTCGACAGCCAGCCTCCCTGTGGTTCCGTTGTAGGTCAGGCCTACGAGCAGCTCCGGAACCCCGCTGTGGACCGAGTGTGTGGACCCCGTGGAATCGCTTCGGGTTAAACTGCAGACTTCACTCCGGCTCTCGGAACGCTGGAAGATAAAAATCATTTTTTTTTTTTATTCAAGTTCTGTATATGATTAAATTTATTCTACTGTTATTTATTATTATTATTATTACTCATTGCTAAGCTACAACCCTAGTTGGAAAAGCAGGATGGTATAAGCCCAGGGGCCCCAACAGGGAAAATAGCCTAGTGAGGAAAGGAAGCAAGGAAAAATAGGCTAAGTCAAGATTATAGATAAAAATAATTTATTTTTTTATGAAAGTTCTGTATATGATTAAATTTATTCTACTGTTATTTATTATTATTATTATTATTATTATTATTATTATTATTATTATCATTATTATTATTATCACTCCTTGCTAAGCTACAACCCTAGTTGGAAAAGCAGGATGGTATAAGCCCAGGGGCCCCAACAGGGAAAATAGCCTAGTGAGGAAAGGAACCAAGGAAAAATAAAATATTTTAAGAACAGTATCACCAAGATAAATATTTCCTATATAAACTACAAAAACTTTTACAAAACAAGAGGAAGAAAAATTATATAGAATAGTGTTCCCGAGTGTACCCTCAAGCAAGAGAACTCTAACTCAAGATAGATAAGAATCATTTATTTTTTAATGAAAGTTCTGAATATGATTAAATTTATCCTAATGTTATTTTCATCAGTTTTTTTAAACTAGTTTTTTTTTTTATTCTATGGATATTCGCCTGAGGTTTCCAAAGTTTACACGAGGTACTGGAATGTAGCTTAAATTATGTTTCTGATTAGTTTCTTGCAGAGAAGAAAACATAAAGCATATATATACACACACACACACACAGTCATGTAACAAGGCACAGTTTATAGGGGATATACATCTATAATTGGGCTTATGATTAGCTATTATTTCTATTAGTATTATTACTATTAGCTAAGCTACAACACTAGTTCGAAAAGTAGGATGCTATAAGCCCAAGGGCTCCGATAGGGAAAAATAGCCCAGAAAGGAAAGGAAATAAACTACACGAGAAAGTAATGGACAATTGAAAAAAAATATTTTAAGAACAGTAATAACATTAAAATATATTTATCATATATAAACTATAAAAAGAGACTTATGTCAGCCTGTTCAACATATAAACATTTGCTGCAAGATTGAACTTTTGAAGTTCAACCGATTTAACTACCCGATTAGGAAGATCATTCCACAACTTGCTTCTGGAATACTGCATAGTATTGAGCTTCATTTTGGAGAAGGCATGACTATTAGACTTAATTGCTTACCTAGTATTAGGAATAGGATGGTACTGTAAGGGAAGATGTGAATGTAAAGGATGGTGAGAATTATGAAAAATCTTATGCAACATGCATAATGAACAAATTGAACGACGGTGTCAGAGATTGACAATATCTAGATCAGGAATAAAAAACAATTTGTAGACCGTAAGTTCCTGAACAATAAATTAAAATGAGAATCAGCAGTTGAACACCAGACAAGAGAACAATACTCGAAACAAGGTAGAATGAAAGAATTAAGACATTTCTTCAGAATAGATTGATCACCGAAAATCTTAAAAGATTTTCTCCATAAGCCAATTTCTTGTGCATTTGAAGAACACTGACTTAAACTGTTTCTCATAAGTAAATTTGTTGTTGAGAATCACACCTAAATTTTTAAAAGAGTCATACGAAGTTAAAGAAACATTATCAATGCTGAGATAGGGAAGTTGAGGAGCCACTGTCCTTGACCTACTCACAATCATACTTTGAGTTTTGTTATGATTCAACTTCATATCCCATAATTTGCACCATGCACTAATATTAGCTAGATCTCTATTAAGGGACTCAGCAAGCCACAGATCTACATTCGGGAGATGGAACTACTGCAGAGAGTAGCATCATCTGCATAAGCAACGAGTTTGTTTTCTAAGTCAAGCCACATGTCATGTGTATATAATATGAAAATTAATGGGCTAATAATACTATCCCGAGGATAAATGTATTTGCTGCGTACTGTACATGAAGAGATTTTGGTTAAATTTGGGGTCTTTAATTCATATTTTATATATAATCACCATAACCTTTAGAGCCTAAATATCATAAGAAAAATATCATTATTGGAATTATGAATTTGTGATGCAATGAAATAAACTACCATGAAATTAAGTTTCAGCAATCACACACTTCCTCAAATTTGAATAGAACCCGAATGTCTCTACTTTTTTGTGAAAAGATGACAGCGCAAGTTCCTTGTTCCATTCATGTGAATGACTCTATCCAATTGGAAAAGGGTGATAGATAGGTTGATACTATTGGAACTATGAATTTGTGATGCAATGAAATAAACTACCGTGAAATTAAGTTTCAGCAATCACACACTTCATCAAATTTGAATAGAATCAGTGTTTCTACTTCTTGTCAAAAGATGGCAGCGCACGTCCCTTGTTCCATTCATGTGAATGATTCTATCTAATTGAAAAAGGGTGATAGATAGGTTGATACTTACGTGGGAATATGTGTGGCAGGTATAGATTATATTCAGTTTCCAAACAAGTAGGGTATTTTGGGCTATTTTAAACCAAAATGACGTCATGGAAGGTTCCAGAATGCAAGGATTATAGAGCTCTAGACATTGCTTATTTTCTTAGCCAATAGATGGCCTTAGTAGTAAAGTACTAAATTGCTAATTATCTCCATCATTCACTCATTATGATTTTTATTACTTCATTTCTGTTGTTATTTGGGCACAAAACTGCTATAAAACAGGCGCAAGTAACTTGATGTTCTTGTACAACTTAATTCTTAAGAAATCGCAAATTTCATAATAAATATCACAGAAATATTTCCTCAGCAAACAATCGTTAGTTCAATTACATTTGGGGGTCGGGGGGGGGGGAGGGTGTCACCAGACAATCAATTAATTACACAGTAATCTGATCTCATTTTCAATTACCTTTATATGAAACCAAAAGATAATTAATATGTTTCATGGACTCACATGTATAATTAGTAAAAATACGTAGAATAACAATATTGTTACATTCCGAAAGGTATAATAAACGCAACCCCCCCCCCCCCCTAGCTCCCTCCCTTACATCGTAACGAGTTTTACTTTACCGCCAATAGATGGCATCAGAGGCACCTTATCCCAACTAATATAGTCAATTATTTGAGTATTTGACGACCACGTGTGTCAAAAAACTGTGGTAGGAAGGAAGAGGCTAGAGGGATGGTAGTTGATAAATTGTCCAACGATTGTTTCCTTATTAGGAATGGATATTTTTATCAGGAAATGGTGTGAATTTTTCATATGCTATCGGATGCAAGATGAGTTTACTTATAAAGGTGTTAAGTATTGCCAATCTTCATCAGAACACATGGATATTAAGTCATGTCTCTGTACAAGTGACCAAAGTAACAATTACTGGCATAGTTAAAGTTGGTGGGACGAGTTTGGGACAGCGCTGCCAAATGGAATTTCCTTGAATGGAGAACATCATTATTCATTACAGATTCAAATCACTTAAGAAGTAATAGTTATATGCCAGAAGCTGCATGACTATGGTGTAATTTGACGCTCTTATAATCAGCGTAATAAAGAGACAAATCGACTAATGAAAAAGAAAATTGTCATATTTCTGTGTCTTCGCCAATGTCTGACTGTGTTACGTCATCCACCTGCGAATTTGTTAGTCAATAAGGGCGTTTCAGAGTGTAAATCACTTATAAAATAAACCTTATCATCATTTCCTTAGTAAATGTATGCATGTCAGTAAAGCGCTTTCTTGGTTCATTATAGGTTGAAGGAATCCAGTAAATGTGTGTGTGTGTGTATATATATATATATATATATATATATATATATATATATATATATATATATATATATATATATATATATATATCAGTTATACGGCCACAGCCAATCGTAAATATAAAAAAGCTGATTAAGAGAGAGAGAGAGAGAGAGAGAGAGAGAGAGAGAGAGAGAGAGAGAGAGAGAGTGTGTGTGTGTCAATGATAGGCTAATCGTAAATAAGAAAATAACCTGACTGAAAGACTGGAGAGAGAGAGAGAGAGAGAGAGAGAGAGAGAGAGAGAGAGAGAGAGAGAGAGAGAGAGAGAGAGAGAGAGGCCACCTACAAGACAAGGATGCTGATGATCTCTGCAAATGAATCAGAAAAAACAGTATACCTATAACAAGAAGAGCCAATGTGGATGTTGAACTAGGCTATTAAACGTATATGACAATTATTTGTCGACATTTTTATTAGTACGAATATTGATCATGATGTTTTTAAGGAATTTTGTGCTAGGCATTGAAGATGATAGTTTGGAGAGACGGAAATGTAAGCATACAAGATTACTATGTCTCTGGGATTAATGAGAATATGAATTATTATGTCTCCAGGATTAATGAGTATTTGAATTATTATGTCTCCAGGATTAATGAGTATTTGAATTATTATGTCTCCAGGATTAATGAGAATATGAATTATTATGTCTCCAGGATTAATGAGAATATGAATTATTATGTCTCCAGGATTAATGAGAATATGAATTATTATGTCTTCAGGATTAATGAGAATATGAATTATTATGTCTCCAGGATTAATGAGAATATGAATTATTATGTCTCCAGGATTAATAAGAATATAAATAAAGTTTTGCTCTATACAAAAGATTGTTTAAAGGGAAGGGCTTCTTCAGTAACGATACCAAAGTTATTTTAAATTATTGCCACCAATTCACAAGACACAAGAAAGGTTTCCCTTTTTCACATTTTTGGATTCAATGAAAAGGTTAACCAAAATGATAGGTTTTAGGATGTCAATAAAGGTTGATCCAGATTTATTTTCAAGGTATGAAAAAGGTTTTCCAAATAAAGGTTAGGCTGGTCTAAACAGTCAAATGTTTGTCCTTATTTCTATCGGCCACAGGTTCGAGTCCTTGGCCGGGCAGAAATATTTGTTATTAAAGAAATTTCCCTAAGCGTTTGAGATCCTAAGGCAGCGTGAATTTGATTTTAAGGGGTATTTGTAACATTTAAAAAATTATATATATATATATATATATATATATATATATATATATATATATATATATATATATATATATATATATATATATATATATATATATATATATATATATGTATATGTATATATACAGTATATATATATATATATATATATATATATATATATACAGTATATATATATATATATATATATATATATATATATATATATATATATATATATATATATATGAATATGTATTACTAACATTCGTGATTTCAATCAATGTAAATATCAACTACAATAGCATATAATATCAATGCTTCTATATAAATATGTATATATATATATATTTATATATATAT
This sequence comes from Palaemon carinicauda, assembly GCF_036898095.1. Taxonomy (NCBI): domain Eukaryota; kingdom Metazoa; phylum Arthropoda; class Malacostraca; order Decapoda; family Palaemonidae; genus Palaemon; species Palaemon carinicauda. Next base: position 4,252,417 of record NC_090740.1, read on the forward strand.
ATATATATATATATATATATATATATACCTCATACTTGGGATCGAACCCTAGCCCCTTCAAATGAAAGGCCAGGTCGCTTCCAGACATGCCACTAGGGGCTAGGGTTCGATCCCAAGTATGAGGTAGAAATTTATTTCTGTTTGAGCACGAAATTGTGTTGATTTTCATCCATATAATTTATATATATATATATATATATATATATATATATATATATATATATATATATATATATATATATATATATAAACATTAACGCACCTACAATACATCGAATAAAAAACCCCATTGACTACTCACAGCTAAGTTGGCCCTAGGTTCGAGTGTGAGCCAGAAGGTATTGCCCTGTGTCAGGTTTATGGAAGCGAAGGGCATAATGACCTCGCCCACCATCTTCTCTCTGCGCATGCGCTCACAGCCGTACAGACGTAGACGCACGCCCAGTTGCTGAACGTCTTCTGTAATGGAAAAAAGAGGTGGTATTATTATTATTATTATTATTATTATTATTATTACTTGCTAAGCTACTACCCTAGTTGGAGACGTAGGTTGCTTTAAGCCATAATGCTCCAACAGAGAAAAATAGCCCAGTGAGGAAAGGAAATAGATAGAGTAGTCCCAATGTTTTGAGGTATTTGAGAAAATATTATTATTATTATTATTATTATTATTATTATTCCCAGCTAAGCTACTGTCCTTATTGGAGAAGCCGGATGTTATAAGCTCTAAGGCTCCAACAGGGAAAATAGCCAAGGGAGGAAAGGAAATAAGTAATTAAATAAACTACAAGAGATGCAATGAACAAATAAAATAAGATATTTTAAGAACGGTAACAACATTAAAATAAATCTTTTATATATAAACTATAAAAACTTCAAAAAAAGAAGAGGAAGAGAATCAACATAGAATAGTGTGCCCGAATGTACCCTCAAGCAAGAGACATTAAAGGTACCCTGACACTTGCACGAATTTGTGGCACGCATTGTCACGACTCGTCGTGAACTCGTCGTGAACTGGAGTGAACTCGTCGTGAACCTGTCGTGACATCGTGGCATGTCGTGACGAGAATTTTGAAATGTTCAAAATTTTGGTCACGACAAAATTTCGTGAACGCAGCGTGAACTATGCGCGAACTGTTCGTGAACTCGTCGGGACGATGCGGGAAGTGCGCAAACTATGCTAAAACTATGCATGAACTCGTCGTGCCAGTTCGTGTCAATATGGACAGGTGAGCTGTGATTCTGAGGTAATTTTTATTTCTTTTTATTTTCTAGTTCGTGCCACAAAATGTCACGACTTGCCACGACAAATTCGTGGCAAAAAGTCGTGCAAGTGTCAGCCTGGTAAGTTGATTAAAGCACTCATGGGTAAGATGGTCCAAGGTTACATAATGCATTTCAAAGTTAACCCAATGGGTAATAGATTAACTATAATGGTTAATTAGATAACTCATGGGGTGCTTAGCTACCTCGTCCAGTTGTAGATTAGCTAAAAGTTAAGGTTTGTGCTAATGTACTTTGGGTAAATGTGAAATTATTCATGTAGAAGGTGTTTTCATTTGTAAAAACTATTTGTTACTAATTGTATTTTTTGGTTTATGTAAATTATTGCTAGGTTTTACCTTTGTACTTAGCTTTTGTTCATTTATTTAAATTAAAGATAATTTATGTAAATTAAAGATAATTTATGTAAATTAAAGATAGAGTGGGCTGTCTAGCAAGACTAACAGCTCCTTTTGACCACTTTATGTCAAAAAAATGTTTTGAATTTGAATTTGAATTTCACATGTCTTTTACAATATGAGTTTTACTATAAGGGGAACACAATTATTTCATGAGATACTACCGCTAGAGAGTAATAGGGTCCTTTGACTGGCCAGACAGTACTACATTGGATCCTTCTCTCTGGTTACGGTTCACTTTCACTTTGCCTACACATACACCGAATAGGCTGGCATATTCTTTGCAGATTCTCCTCTGTCCTCACACACCTTGCAACACTGATCACCAAACAATTCTTCTTCACCCTAGTGGTTAATTACTGTACTCTAATTGTTCAGTGGCTACTTTCCTCTTGGTAAAGGTAGAAGAGACTCTTTAGCTATGGTGAGCAGCTCTTCTAGGAGAAGGACACTCCAAACTCAAACCATTGTTCTCTAGTCTTGGATAGTGCCATAGTCTCTGTACCATGGTCTTCCACTGTCTTGGGTTAGAGTTCTCTTGCTTGAGGGTACACTCGGGCACACTATTCAGTCTGGTTTCTCTTTCTCTTGTTTCGTTTAAGTTTTTATAGTTTATATAGGAAATATTTATTTAGATGATGTTACTGTTCTTAAAATATTTTATTTTTCCTTATTTCCTTTCCTCACTAGGCTATTTTCCCCGTTGGGGCCCCTGGGCTTATAGCATCCTGCTTTTCCAACTAGGGTTGTAGCTTAGCAATTAATAATAATAATAATAATAACAATAATAATAATAATAATAATAATAATAATATTACAATGTTGGTATGTGTAAAACTATGTCATAGGGTACAGGGTTAACTATAATCATCTATCTCAAGATATATATATATATATATATATATATATATATATATATATATATATATATATATATATATATATATATATATATATATATATATAATAATAATAATAATAATATCAACAACATTTAAAAATGATAATAACAGTACTTAACAACAATATCAATACTAATAAAATCAACAAAATTAATGAAAACAACAACAAGAACAACACCTTAGCTAGCTCACCTGGATTGACTTTGGTGAAGACGAAAGCTTCGTTGAACTGCGGGTTCTCCCCGGGTCTGATTCGGGTCTTGTGTTTTTGTTTGCGTCCGGGTAACAGCAGAACCCGCACCTGAAGAGAAGACCAGAAGAGAGAGGAATGAATGGAAAGTGTACTGAATAATTCACGCAGGGAAACAAGAATGAATAATTCACGCAGGGTTCATCATCACGGTGACCATAAATAATTGGTGATGGTGGGAGACTTTAGCCTGATTGCTCACAACAAACCCACCTAGTATGGGTGGCTCTGTTTTGATGCTCATGACGATACAATAGCTGTGATACAATAGTCGTAATATTAATTTTCAAAATCTGTAATTGCATTACAGACCTCAAGAATATATATATATATATATATATATATATATATATATATATATATATATATATATATATATATACCTACAGCTGAACACAGGAATTCCTGGCAAACCTCCCTCCGAGAAAAAGCACCCTGTCACACCCTTACTGCATGGTGAGTTCCTGTTTGTAGGCCCGCCTACCTCAGCTACCAACTGCGACTGGGAGCACTTCCTCAGAGCGAGGTGTGCCAGCAATTCCTCTATCCAACTGTAAATTATAAATTCAAGCAAGATGCATACAAAGAGTTATAGAGAAAGGTAATCAATATTCATCACAAAAAGAACAATTAAACTAGACTTGAATCTACTGATTTTTGCTCTTTTTACTTCTAGTCAGTTTGCATTAGTCCCTCTTCCCCCGGCTGTCCAGGATTTATTACTTGAAATATGTATCAATCGTTTCATTTAACCGATTTCTCTAACTGCTGCTAATGACCAAGCAGGTAGACTTATAGGCTCCCCTAAACCTCCCATCCCTAGCTCACAAGAATGGTGAAGTTATAGACACTATTAGAAGCTATCAAGCTTAAGCCTGTCTCGAACCCCAGTCCAGAAAATCACCCATCCCTAGCTCACAAGGGCGGTGAAGTTACAGACGCTACAAGAAACTATCGAGCTTGAGCCTGTCTCGAACCAAGTTCAGCCGATCCCCCATCCCTAGCTCACATGAATGGAGAGGTTGCAGACGCTATAAGAAGCTATCGAGCTTGAGCCTGTCTCAAATCATAGTCCAACATATCATCCATCCCTAGCTCACAAGATTGGTGAAGTTACAGACACTACAAGAAACTATTGAGCTTGAGCCTGTCTTTAACTGTAGTCCAGTAGATCTCCCATACCTAGCTCACAAGAATGGCGAGGTTACAGTTACTACGAGAAAGTATCGAGCTTAAGCCTGTCTCAAACCGCAGTCCATCAAGGCAGGGACGTCTCCAATATGCTATTCACTATTGACTTCTTTACCTGGGTATTAGCGGCTCCTCCTCTCTCTTTCGTAGGCAAGTCCTTCGCCTGGAGAACGTGGACCGTCAGGGTCTTCGTTGGAAGGTCGTAGGCGAAGCCAGCCTCTATGGAACCGCACCTCGCTAGAAGGGCCTCCCCAGCTAGGCCATCCTCGCCCTGCAGGGATATTTTAGAGCGAACGTTTTATCAATGTATTGAAGGGAATGTATACTATTAAATATTCCTATAACTAAATACTTCAATGTAATGAAGCAAAATCAGGTCTGACAATGCTTTTGGTTTCAGTATGAAGATTGTACCAATGATAGTATAAAGTCAATGTTAATAAAATTGTTATAAAAAGACCGATCAGGTTTTAACAAATGCAAGAAATATTGACCACATATCTTTTTGTATCATAACTTTTAAAATCATATCATCCTATAACTTGGTCATAACACAGAAGCAACACCCACCGGCTGATATCCTTCATCGTAAGGAGACCTATTGGGCGACATCTGTCGGTAGGCCCTCGGGTCTCTGTGTCGCAGCGCCCGATGGGTTAGGAGGTCGTCGTCGCCGCTGGTGGTCGACCCCGACGAAGACGCCGACGAAGACGACACACCGACGCCGACGCCAACGGGATCCTCTTCACCTCCTCCTCCTCCTCCCCCGCCAACACCTGCTCGCCCCTTCTCGGCGAGCGAGATGAGGTCGCTCGTTGTGTCGCACGGGCAGCCATCCCCTCGACCTGGAAGTGGGTGATGGTGGGAGACTTGAAACTGATTGCTCACAGCAAACCAAACTAGTATGGTTGGTTTTGCTTTGATGCTCATAGGGTCATGCAGTATACGGTCACCAACCCATAAAAGATGATAACAAAGTATAGTCAATTTACGGTCGCCTATATTTTACTGAAATACAGCTGAGAACAGTACATTTTTACGGAGAATTTCCGATTAAAATAACGCTTTTTAAAACAGTTTTAAAATATCATATAAATTGTTATCATTATAATTTGCTGAGTTAAAATAACGTTAATTCCTTTCCCTGATGATGATATATTCAGACACTTCTCCTAACTAATAATAGAAATAATATATGTACATTGGTCTTATGCCATCTCACGCAGTCCTACCTATATTTAATGGGATAAATTACTCAAACGTATAAGATGATATAAAAATTCAAATTATCATAGGACCTTATATTAATCTCATGCCATCTCATAAAATCCTACTTATATTTAATGGGATAAATTACCCAAAGGCATAGGATGATATACAATATAAATCCTCATAGGATCCTACCTATACTTAATGGGATAAATTACTCAAATGCATAGGATGATATAAAACATAAATCCTCATAGGATCCTACCTATACTTAATGGGATAAATTACCCAAATAAAACATAAATCCTCATAGGATCCTACCTATACTTAATGGGATAAATTACCCAAATAAAACATAAATCCTCATAGGATCCTACCTATACTTAATGGGATAAATGACCCAAAGGCATAGGATGATATAAAACATAAATCCTCACAGGATCCTACCTGCCGAGACTGCCTCGTCGGGCGCAGAATACTGCGACGAGGATCGCGACGGCCCAAGCTGATGATAGTTGTGGTGATTGTAATTGTTGTAGGAATGGTATGTGGGGGCGTGAGTGGAATAGGTGACGTGGGCGTGATTGTGGGTTGGGTGATTGTGGTGGGCATGATTGGCGTGGTGGTGGTGATGGTGGCCGTTGTCTCGCAGGGCCGACGGGAAGCTCTTCGAAGTCGAGAGACGGTTGGTTATTTCCTCCTCGGAGTCGCTCGAACTGTCGCCATCGCCGTAATTGTAAGCCGCGCCTGCGATCGTAGAAAGAAAACAATTTTAAGTATTAAGTGATATACTTTGATGATAGAAAGTATCAATATAAGTAATAAGTGATATATTTTGATCATTGAAAGTATCAATATAAGTAATAAGTGATATATTTTGATGATAGAAAGTAACAATCTATATATTAAGTGATATATTTTGATAATTGAAAGTATCAATATAAGTATTAAGTGATATATTTTGATAATTGAAAGTAACAATATAAGTAATAAGTGATATATTTTGATCATTGAAAGTATCAACCTATGTATTAAGAGATATACTTAGATGATAGAAAGTATCAATCTAAGTATTAAGAGATATACTTTGATGATAAAAAGTACCAATCTAAGTATTAAGTGATATACTTTGATGATAAAAAGTATCAATCCAAATATTAAGTGATATATTTTGATGGTAGAAAGTAACAATCTATGTATTAAGTGATATAAATGATTTTGATCATTGAAAGTAGCAACCTATGTATAAAGAGATATATTTTGATAATTGAAAGTATCAATCTAAGTATTAAGTGATATACTTTGAGGATAAAAAGTATCTATCTAAGTATTCAGTGATGTATTTTGATAGAAAGTATATTAAGTGATATATTTTGATGATATAATGTATCAATCTAATTATTAAGTGAAATCGTAGAAGGAAAACAATTTTAAGTATTGTGCGATCTATCTCGAAGTCCTGGCGAATGATAAAATGAACAATGTCAGTATTAAGTGATTTATTTAATTCCTAGCTATGCTTGAATGAAGCAATCTCAGTATTAAGTGATTTACTTTGAAGTCCTGGCTATGATAAAATGATATATATATATATATATATGTATGTGTGTATATATATATATATATATATGTGTGTGTATATATATATATATATATATATATATATATATATATATATGTATGTGTGTATATATATATATATATATATATATATATATATATATATACATACATATATA
>NC_090740.1:4264389-4281889 GCF_036898095.1 Palaemon carinicauda
AATAATTCCTTTCCTCACTGGGTTATATTCCCTTTTGGATCCCTTGGGCTTATAGCATCTTGCTTTTCCAACTAGGGTTGTAGCTTAGGTAATAATAATAATAATAATAATAATAATAATAATAATAATAATAATTCCTTTCCTCACTGGGCTATATCTCCCTATTGGAGCCCTTGGGCTTATAGCATCTTGCTTTTCCAACTAGGGCTGTAGCTAAGTTAGTAATAATAATAATAATAATAATAATAATAATAATTCTTTTCCTCACTGGGCTATATCTCCCTATTAGAGCCCTTGGTCTTATAGCATCCTACTTTTCCAACTACGGTTGTAGCTTAGAAAGTAATTGATAAACTAATCAATTAATTAATTAATAAAATAGTCAATAGAAAAGACGTCTTAAATTAGCATTGCCCTCTATAAATATAACCAAGAAGCTATATTAACCTTGACCTTTGAATATCGTACACAATAAGAGATGGAATAAGTATTCAAATGACCTTTAAAGATAGCAAGAAGAGGGAAGAGGACTCGTATCTCGATATTATTATTATTATTATTATTATTATTATTATTAGGATTCCCTTTTAGGGTAATACTATTATTATTATTATTATTATTATTATTATTATTATTATTATTATTATTATTATTTCCGCGCCTTTTTTTCCGCAAGAAATCTGAAATAATTATCATAGGTAGCCTATGGTAAGAATATGCCATACACCCAGTTTAAGTGACCTTGACCTACTTTTCAAGGTCATAGGGGCTTTTAAAGGCAAAATTTGTAAAATTTGAAATTGCCATTAGGCCTAAAGTATAAGCCGTATGGCTATGGGCCTTATGGATTATTATTATTATTATTATTATTATTATTATTACTAGCTATGCTACAACCCTAGTTGGAAAAGCAGGATGCTATAAGCCCAAGCGCTCCAACAGGGAAAAAATAACCCAGTGAGGAAAGGAAATAAATAAACGATATAATAAGTAAGGAAAATTAAAATCAAATATTTCAAAAACATTAACATTAAAACAGATATTTGATATATAAACTATAAAAGGACATATGTAAGACTGTTCAACATAAAAACATTCGCTGCGAGTTTGAACTTTTGAAGTTCTGCTGATTCAACTACCCGAGTAAGAAGATCATTCCACAACTTGGTCACAGCTGGAATAAAACTTCTACAATACTGCGTAGTATTGAGGCTCATGATGGAGAAGGCCTGACTTTTAGAATTAGTTAATTGTTGGATATAAAGCAATGCTAAAGAATCATTATTTTTACGTTCAAGATCCTCGCTGTAAATTCTTTATTACCTCCGCCAACCAAGTTGGGAGGAGGTTATGTTTTCAGCCCCAATTGTCTGTTTGTTTGTTTGTATACAATTTCCTGGGCACAATTTTACTCATAGAGTAGTGAGACTTTCAGGGATTAATTGTTATGTTGAGACACGGATGTGGTTTTAAAAAGTCCTAGGTCAAAGCTCAAGGTCAAGGTCAAGCAAAGGGTCGACCGAATTAACCTTAAACCCAAGTTCGCACAAAGTTGTCACACAGATTTCAAATACGCCTACCGTCTAAATTGATTATGGGAAAGGCAAGCTGGTTTCGAGAAATAAGCTGCCGTGACGGAGGTCTGCACTCTCAGTGCTTTTCTAGTTCTCTATGAATCTGTATTCGAAAGAGCACACTGATGGAAATTCTAACTCTTTCTTTTATTGTAGAAGGTGTACACTACCTGTCAATAATGACGGACAAATATTTAGATATAAACACAACCTCACACCCTCTCGCCAGGGTATGATTACTCCATCTCACCTCTACCCGAGGAACGTGGAGAGTTCAATTAATGGAAATATAATATATATATATATATATATATATATATATATATATATATATATATATATATATATATATGTGTGTGTGTATATACCGTATATATATATATATATATATATATATATATATATATATATATATATATATATATATGTATATACATATATATATGTGTATATACATATATATATATATATATATATATATATATATATATATATGCACATTCACATACACATATAATATATATATATATATATATATATATATATATATATATATATATATATATATATATATATGTGTATGTGAATGTGCATATATATATATATATATATATATATATATATATATATATATATATATATATATATATATACAGTATATATATATATATATGTATATATATATATATAATATATTATATATATATATATATATACACATATAAACACTCACCCCATCCTAACCTCACAAGAATGGCGACGTTACAAACACTACAGGAATTTGCGCGGGACTCGAACCCCAGTCCGGCAGATCGCCAGGCAGGGACCTTTCCAATAGGCCACGAGAAACACGTACAAAGTCATACTTATTTTCTCTCTCATTTTCAATCGGATCAACTTTCACAAATCCTTTTGAAAATAGAAGGATGTATTGTGGGTTACAGAGCAATGCACCAGAGATTATTACAGACTTGTTACAAAGGTCACGCTGTAACACCCGCCAAGATAATTTTATCAATATTTTTTAATATTTATTAATATTCATTTTTTTCTGTTTGAAAATCATAAAGGTTTAAAGGTTTAAAGGTCGCTCATGAATGGCAGAGGCAAGGGACAGTGACATTGCCCTAGCAATCAGGACAATGCCCTACAGACTGACCATATGTTATACTATCAGCGCCCAAGCCTCCTCTCCACCCAAACTAGGACCAGGGAGGGCCAGGCAGTGGCTGCTGATGACTCAGCATATAGGCCTACAGGCTCCCCCAAACCCCAAAAACTTAGCTCACAAGGATGGTAAGGTTGCAGACACTAATGGCACTAACGAGTCTGAGCGGGACTCGAACTCCCATCTGGCAAACACCAGACAGAGACGTTACCAATCAGGCCACCACAACCCTAAACAGGATTGCTTGAATTTTGACCTGTTTTATTTTCATTCTGTTCAGGAATTCTAGAATTTTTGTTCAGGCTTCTGTTCAATTTTGTGTTACAATTAGTTGTCTTTTTTTCTATTACCATATAATCAGGCTTCCATTTTCTATGGACTTACTTACAATCAGGCTTTTGTTTTCTTTTGATCTACAATCAGGCTTATTCTGGCTTTTTTTTCTTTTGACTTACATTGAGGTTTCTATTTTCTATGGATTTACAATCAGGCTTTTATTTTCTTTTGACTTTCAATCAGGCTTTTGTTTTCTTTTGACTTACATTGAGGTTTCTATTTTCTATGGATTTACAATCAGGCTTTTGTTTTCTTTTGACTTTCAATCAGGCTTTTGTTTTCTTTTGACTTACATTGAGGTTTCTATTTTCTATGGACTTACAATCAGGCTTTTGTTTACTTTTGACCTACAATCAGGCTTTTTCAGACTGCTGTTTTCTTTTGACTTTCAATCAGGCTTTTTCAGGCTGTTGTTTTCTTTTGACTTAAAATGAGGTTTTTATTTCCTATGGACTTACAATCAGGTTCTTTTTTTCTATTGATTTACAATCAGGCATCTATTTTCTATGGACTTACAATCAGGCTTTTGTTTTCTTTAGACTTTCAATCAGGTTTTTTCAGCTTTTGTTTTCTTTGGACTTACAATGAGGTTTTTATTTTCTATGGACTTACAATCAGGTTTCTATTTCTTATGGAATTACAATCAGGCATTTGTTTTCTATTTGTCTTACAATCAGGCTTTCTTCAGGCTTCTATTTTCTATTGACTTACAATCAAGTATCACTAAAAAGCCTAATTTATGAAATTATTTGTCTTAAACCAAGAAATTACCTTATTACTATTGATCAATGGCTACCTAGAATACATCATTTCTCTTCCCTTAGTCGATTACATAAAAATAATTATAAATGAATAAATCTTTCATAACTGTAAAATTACATTATTCTTTCACTTATAAATAATAATCATGTTTTAATTATAATCAAATATTATTTAAGTGATTTTAATAAAACGCATTTACTGGCTACAAATGAATGGTAGGAGATCAGCTCCTCTCTTTTTCTCTCTCTTTCTCTCTCTCTCTCTCTCTCTCTCTCTCTCTCTCTCTCTCTCTCTCTCTCTCTCTCTCTCTCTGCGATCACAAACATCGTTGAGGAAGAACCAAGACGGAAACCAGTTGCTATGGTAACAAGAAGAGAGAGAGAGAGAGAGAGAGAGAGAGAGAGAGAGAGAGAGAGAGAGAGAGAGAGAGAGAGAGAGGCAGGAAGAACTTGATTACTTGTTACGAGAACGAACTCTTTTTCAAAGATAATATCTTAATTAAAGCTCTGTTTGTATGTGACATACATACATACATACACACACACACACACACACACCAGAATAAAATAAAATCCATTATCATATTAATTAAAATTGTTATCATTACTATTGAAAATATTATTATTATTATTATTATTATTATTATTATTATTATTATTAAAATTCACTCTTGGAAGGCTGATTCATGGATGAGACCCGTGCAGGATATTTCCACAAGTATAAAGATAGCTCACCAGGAGTAATTCGAACCTCTTACAAAGACTGCACCAATCTGATCTATCCTGCACAAATATTTGTGCTTCATTGATATTACTCCCCTTCCATTTTATCTCTTTTTACATCACTTTCTAGGTCTTCTCGGGTATTTCTGGGTCTTCCTAGGTCTTTCCGGGTCTCTACTGGTCTTTCTGAGTTCTCTTAGGTCTTTGTAAGTACTTCTGGGTATTTCCAGGTCTTTCTGGGTCATTTTGTTTTTCTAAATCTTTCTGGGTCCTCTTAGGTCTTTGTAAGTATTTCTGGATATTTCAATCTTTCTGGGTCCTTTTAAGTCTTTTTGGATCTTTCTGGGTCTGTAGGTCTTTCTGGGTTTCTAGATCTTTATGGGTCCTTATAGGTCTTTCTGGGTCTCTAGGTATTTCTGGGTCCTTTTCGGTCTTTTTCGATCTTTCTGGGTCTCTGGGTAATTCTGGGGTTCTAAGTCTTTTTGGGCCCTTTTAGGGCTTTCTGAAAATTTATGGGGCCTTTTAGGTCTTTCTGGATTTTTCAGGGTCCTTTAAGGTCTTTGTAAATCTTTTTGAATCTTTAAGTGTTTCTTAGCCCATTTAGGGGGCCTTTCCTTCTCCTAGAAGAGCTACTTATCATAGCTGAAGTCTCTCTTCTACCCTTACCAAGAGGAAAGTAGCCACAGAACAAATGAAAGCTAACTCATACTGACATTCCACAGTTTCATGAACCAGAATTGTCACTGGCACACATTCTATTGCTCCATAAAACCCCATGGTGGAAGAGATTCATTCCAGGGGCCCTGGAAAGGATTAAGAACTTACCCCACATTTCAGGACCAAATGAAATTATAAAATCAAAGAAAGATATTCTGTGGCATCATTGAAATCTCAGTCACAGACATATATTTCATTGTACTTTTCTGCTCATGAATGGCAGAGGCAAGAGACATTGATAATGCCTTTGCTTGCAGGACAATGCCCTAGAGACTGACCATATTTACATATGATCACCACCCAAACTAGAACCATGGAGGACCAGACAACGGCTGCTAATGAATCATCAGGTAGACCTATTGGCTACCCCAAACGCACCATCCTTCGCAAATACTACAAAAATCTACTGAGGTTGAACTTGACTCGAACCCCAGTCCGGCGATCGTAAGACAGGGACATTTCCAATCGGCCACTGCAACACTTTTCTGAGTTCCAGTAAAAGTCAATAATATTACCTCATGAGAGACATATTCTAGAGATCATAGAAAGTAGAGACATGCAGAGAAATATTCCTGGTTTAGAGCCTTTATTTCAGGTGCAAATAAAAGCGAAGAGCTTAAAACCAACACTCAGAGGGAGCATGAAATGGCAGAGCTAGACGCTCGCATAAGAACTCAATATAAGTTCATATGTATGTGTTCAGAGTAGAGAGAGCCAAGTTAGAGGGTCAATAGAAAATCCAGTGTCGAATCAATTACCAAAAGTCCTCATATATTGTCATAGTCAAAGACACTATTATTATTATTATTATTATTACTATTATTATTATTATTATTGCAAGCAAGCCTATAACCCAAGTTGGAAAAGCAAGATGCTATAAGCCCAATGGCTCCAACAGGGAAAAATAGCCCACCAAGGAAAGAAAACGAGGAAATAAATACACTACAAAAGAAGAATAAACAATCAAAATAAAATATTAACAGTAACAACATTAAATTAGATTTTTCACATAAGAACAATAAAAAACTTCAAAAAGAACAAGAGGAAGAGATATAAGACAGAACAGCATGCTCCAGTGTACCCCCAAGCAAGAGAACTCCAAACAATAAATCAACATAGACTGAGATTTGAACGCAGATATTACATGACCCTATCAAAGTTCAGCATCGAAGACAAACGTTCCAGGCCGTGAGAAGTGATCCAAATAAAGGCCATACATTCCAGGTCTCTGGAAAGGTCAGATTCGCAAGGTCTCGGATGAGTCGTAAACTTGAGACAAGACTTCATGAGAGTATAGAGTCAGCGGCGCAGACACATATGTTGGCACTCATGAATATGAGCTATGTTGGCACTCATGGATATGAGCTATGTTGGCACTCATATTTATGAGTTATGTTGGCACTCATGAATATGAAATATGTTGGCACTCATGGATATGAGCTATGTTGGCATTCATGGATATGAGTTCTGTTGGCACTCGTGGATATGAGCTATGTTGGCACTCATGGATATGTTTTGTTGGCACTTATGGATATGAGTTATGTTGGCACTCGTGGATATGAGCTATGTTGGCACTCATGGATATGTTTTGTTGGCACTTATGGATATGAGTTATGTTGGCACTCGTGGATATGAGCTATGTTGGCACTCATGGATATGTTTTGTTGGCACTCATGGATAGGAGTTATGTTGGCACTCATGGATAGGAGTTATGTTGGCACTATTGGATATGTTTTGTTGGCACTCATGGATATGTTTTGTTGGCACTCATGGATAGGAGTTATGTTGGCACTCATGGATATGAGTTATGTTGGCACTATTGGATATGTTTTGTTGGCACTCATGGATATGTTTTGTTGGCACTCATGGATATGAGTTATGTTGGCACTATTGAATATGTTTTGTTGGCACTCATGGATATGAGTTATGTTGGCACTCATGACCAGGAGTTATGTTAGCACTCACGGCCAGGAGTTATGTTGGCACTTATGGATATGAGTTATGTTGGCACTCATAGATATGAGCTATGTTGGCATTCATGGATATGAGTTCTGTTGGCACTCGTGGATATGAGCTATGTTGGCACTCATGGATATGTTTTGTTGGCACTTATGGATATGAATTATGTTGGCAATCATGGATATGAGTTATGTTGGCACTATTGGATATGTTTTGTTGGCACTCATGGATATGAGCTATGTTGGCACTCATGGATAGGAGTTATGTTGGCACTTATGGATATGAGTTATGTTGGCACTTATGGATATGAGTTATGTTGGCACTCATAGATATGAGCTATGTTGGCATTCATGGATATGAGTTCTGTTGGCACTCGTGGATATGAGCTATGTTGGCACTCATGGATATGTTTTGTTGGCACTTATGGATATGAGTTATGTTGGCAATCATGGATATGAGTTATGTTGGCACTATTGGATATGTTTTGTTGGCACTCATGGATATGAGCTATGTTGGCACTCATGGATAGGAGTTATGTTGGCACTATTGGATATGTTTTGTTGGCACTCATGGATATGAGTTATGTTGGCACTCATAGATATGAGCTATGTTGGCACTATTGGATATGTTTTGTTGGCACTCATGGATGAGTTATGTTGGCACTCATGGATAGGAGTTATGTTGGCACTCATGGATATGAGTTATGTTGGCACTATTGGATATGTTTTGTTGGCACTCATGGATATGAGCTATGTTGGCACTCATGGATAGGAGTTATGTTGGCACTATTGGATATGTTTTGTTGGCACTCATGGATATGAGTTATGTTGGCACTCATAGATATGAGCTATGTTGGCACTATTGGATATGTTTTGTTGGCACTCATGGATGAGTTATGTTGGCACTCATGGATAGGAGTTATGTTGGCACTCATGGATATGAGTTATGTTGGCACTATTGGATATGTTTTGTTGGCACTCATGGATATGAGTTATGTTGGCACTATTGAATATGTTTTGTTGGCACTCATGGATATCAGTTATGTTGGCACTCATGGATATCAGTTATGTTGGCACTCATGACCAGGAGTTATGTTAGCACTCACGGCCAGGAGTTATGTTGGCACTCATGACCAGGAGTTATGTTGGCACTCACGGCCAGGAGTTATGTTGGCACTCATGTATATGAGTTATGTTGGCACTTATGGCCAGGAGTTATGTTGGCACTCATGTATATGAGTTATGTTGGCACTCATGGCCAGGAGTTATGTTGGCACTCATGGATATGAGTTATATACATGTAATCCACAAGATCTAATTTAAAGTTATTATTTTTTAAAATTAATATTTTATTTTGATTGATCATTATCTCTCTTGCAGTTTATTTATTTTCCTGCTTCTTTTCCTCACTAGGCTATTCTTCCTGCTGGAGCCCTTGGGCTTATAGCATCCAGCTTTTCCGATTTGGGTTATAGCTAAGCTTGTATTAATAATAATAATAATAATAATAATAATAATAATAATAATAATAATAATATACTTAATTTTCTAGGTTTTGCAAGATTCATATTAAATAGAAGAAGTTATGTAACACCAAACGTTGTTTTAAAGAGAACTAGAAAACCACTCTAGGAGTGCAGACCTCCGCCACGGCAACTTTTTTCTCGAAACCAGCTTGCTTTTCCCAGAATCAATTTAGACCGTATGCGTATTTGAAGTCTGTGTGACAACCATATGCAAACTTGGAGTTAAGGTTAGGGTCAATTAGGTCAACCTTTTGCTCGGCCTTGACCTTGACCTTTGACCCAGGACTTTCAAAATTCAATCACTTCCACGTCTCACCATAACAATTAATCCCTGAAAGTTTCACTGCTCTAAGAGTAAAATTGTGGCCAGGAACTTGTTCACAAACACACAAACAGACCAACAGGGGCGAAAATATAACCTCCTCCTAAATTCGTTGGCAGAGGTAATAACCATCTTGTAAAAGAAACATAAAGGTTTCCTTAACTCTAGTGTAAAATGACTATCATGTAATTAAATTTCGTTGTATATGAAGTAAAGAAAAATAAGTGTAGCTCATTTCAAACATATATATAAATGTGTATAAATAGAAATTGGTTTACATTATATGTATGTGTATGTACAACTGTACATGCATGTGTTGCCCAAGAAAACTGTGTCAGCTGATACTACTTCAATTCTAAAAGCTCTAAAGACAGATAAATCCAGTTATGCTGTTTAAAATCACAATAATCCAAATAAAAAACATAAAAAAACGGGAACCCTCTCTAAAGGGGTAACTCACCTAGTTGTTTGAGCTTATCTGGCTTGGCTAGAGTGTCGTCGCAGCATGGGAAGTTTCCCACGGTGTAGAAGCAGAGCTTCTTGTTCAGGTACAGAAATAATACGAAGAGAAAGACGACGAAGGCAGCGACCGCCCCCAAAAATGCTGTGGCCTCCACCGGCACTGGAATAAAGAACAGAAAAAATGTTGGTTAGACGGTTGGGATAAATGGACCACCATCATTTTTCACTTGGATATCTTTCTGGGTCTGGATGTTTGCCCATTCCTCGCTCACTATTTTTCTTTTTCCTTTTATGTATATGCACACATATACAAACATACACATATACAGACACACATATATACAAATATATATATATATATATATATATATATATATATATATATATATATATATATATATATCCCAAACAGGAATTGACGTGTCTGAGACCTTTGTCCTGTAGTGTACTAGAAACAGTTGCATTTGTGAGCATATACATGTGTGTACAGTATATATATATATATATATATATATATATATATATATATATATATATATACTTAGATACATGTATATTCATACATGAGTGCATATACATACATACTTTATACACACACACACACACACACATATATATATATATATATATATATATATATATATATATATATATACATGTGTGTGTGTGTATAAACCGTACAGGAGATGAGACCCACATAATAATCCTTTCTCGCATTTATACCTTATTTAATTAATCGGAACATTATAAACCCTAATAGTTACTACTACATTACCACGGATGCTACAATAAGTTCCCATTCCTCTAAAGTTGAATATAAATTTAATAACATCTTACCTTGGGAAACACTATAGTCTCATACCTATAGTCAAATTTTTTTAGTGAGGCAGATTTGGACCGACTCGCAGGGGTGCCCTTTTAGCTCGGAAAAGCTTCCTGAACGCTGATTAGTTCAACAAGATGACTCTAACCAATCAGCGATCAGGAAACTTTTCCAACCAAAAAGGGCACCGCTGCGAGTCACTGCAAATGCGGCTCATTAAAAAAAAATTAGTATAGGTCTTTTATACTTTTTGGTAATTAATTTTTACACTTATTACGCAGACATCTTTATTTATTGTTATTTGGTATAACAAGATAAACTCCACTTAATTTTATTTGGCTTATACGTTTATGAGTGCTTTCATTTTTTTCTTTTTGTTTACTCTTTTTAACTTTCTCGTGTAGTTTTTTTTTCATATGAATGCATAATAATAATAATAATAATAATAACAATAATAATAATAATAATAATAATAATAATAATAATAATAATAATAATAATTAATGCGTTCATACTGACCTAACTACATACCTCACCAATGTTAATAAATTAACCATAAATCTAATTGCACCAAGGCGTACTTAAAATTTTTTTTAAACGTGACTTATACAAAGAGATCTTTCTCTTGGGAAAAAACGCATAATGTGCTCCTAAAATGTGCTAGAAGTGCTCCTAAAAGGTCTTTAAAGTGTTCCTAAAAGGTCTTTAAAGTGCTCCTAAAAATGTGCTAGAAGTGCTCCTAAAAGGTCTTTAAAGTGCTCCTAAAAATGTGCTAGAAGTGCTCCTAAAAGGTCTTTAAAGTGCTCCCAAAATGTCCTGGAAGTGCTCCTAAAAGGTCTTTAAAGTGCTTCTAAAAATGTCCTCGAAGTGTTCCTAAAAGTTCTTTAAAGTGTTCTTAAAAATGTCCTCGAAGTGCTCCTGAAGGTCTTTAAAGTGCTCCTAAAAATGTCTTCGAAGTGCTCCTAAAAGGTCTTTAAAGTGTTCCTAAAAATGTCCTCGAAGTGCTCCTAAAAGGTCTTTAAAGTGCTCCTAAAAATGTCCTCGACGTGCTCCTAAAAGGTCTTTAAAGTGCTCCTAAAAATGTCCTGGAAGTGCACCTAAAAGGTCTTTAAAGTGTTCCTAAAAATGTCCTCGAAGTGCTCCTAAAAGGTCTTTCAAGTGCTCCTAAAATGTCCTTAAAATGTTCTTCAAAATTTACTTAAAGTGCTCATACATAAAATGCTCTTAAAGTGCTCATAAAAAATGTCCTTAAAAGTGATGATAAAAATGTCCTTAAAAGTGCTAATAAAAATATCCTTAAAAGTGCTCTTAAAATGTCTTCAAGGTCCTCCTAAAAATCTCCTTAAACTGCTCCGAACACTGTCCTTAGAGTGCTTCTAAAAATATCCTTAAAGTGTTCCTAAAATGCCTTAGAGTGCTCCTAAAAATGCCTTGAGTGTTCTTAAAAATATCCTTGAAGTGCTCCTGAAATATCCTTAAAGATCTCCTAAAAATATCCTTAAAGTGCTCCTAAAAATGTCCATAAAGTACTCTCAAGATAGTCTTTAAAGTGGTCTCTCAAATGATCCTAAAATTGGTCTCTAAAAGATTCTATAAACACCGAGGAGTGCAGCTTCCGTCACAGCCTGGATAACGCAGTGTGACGTCGGTGATGCCCTGTCTAACTCCACAGCCTTCTCCCTTCCTTCCTTCCCACGCCAATCGATAGACGACTGACCCGGGAAACGGAAACTGAACTTATGTTTCTTCCCTCGCTTGGAGACTATTCATTTGAATAATAGTCTCTATTGTGAGAAGGTGCGTGTAATTTGAATGATAATAATATTGATAATCATAATAACCTGATTATCGTAATAATCCTTAAGTTATTAAGGTAAACTCACTCTTCTGTTAATGTGTAATGTTGTTACTATTCTTAAAATATTTTATTTTTCCTTGCTTCCTTTCCTCACTGGGCTATTTTCCCTGTTGAGGCCCCTAGGTTTATAGCATCCTGCTTTTCCAACTAGGGTTGTAGCTTAGCATTTAATAATAATAATAAAAACAATAATAGTATTAGTAATAATAATAATAGAAATAATAATAATAATAATAATAATAATAATAATAATGATAATAATAAAAATAATAATAATAACAATAATATCAGCAACCATAACAATAATAATATCAGCAACCAAAATAATAATAATAATAATAATAATAATGATAATAACAATAATAATAAATACTAATATTAATAATAATCATACTCTCCTTCCTGATTATCAGTAATAGAAGTTCAGTAGTATTCAAATTTCAAAGCTTTAAGGAAACCAATCAACTTTGCACTCGGTTCGAATACGCAATTTATATATTTAACAACGGAAGAAAATGAATGCAAGATTTATAATGCCTACATGTTACTCTCCTTTTCATTTCTCTTTTATACTTATTTGTTCTGTAGATAATCTTCTATTCACCTTAAATATCTTTAAAGAGAAGAGTAACCAAAAAAATAATATGTAGATGTACATCTATCTATCTATCTATCTATCTATCTATATATATATATATATATATATATATATATATATATATATATGTATGTATATATATATATA
This sequence comes from Palaemon carinicauda, assembly GCF_036898095.1. NCBI lineage: Eukaryota > Metazoa > Arthropoda > Malacostraca > Decapoda > Palaemonidae > Palaemon > Palaemon carinicauda. The sequence goes on from NC_090740.1 coordinate 4,277,363, forward strand.
TATATATATATATATATATATATATATATATATGTATGTATATATATATATATATATATATATATATATATATATATATACATTATATACATTCCTTTTTCTTTCTCTGTATGTATATGCAAACATATATAAATACAAATTTATCTCTCTCTCTCTCTCTCTCTCTCTCCCCTCTCTCTCTCTCTCTCTCTCTCTCTCTCTCTCTCTCTCTCTCTCGTCAATCATAGATATATGCGAGAGCTCACATGACCTTTGTATATCCGTTAAGGTCAAGCTGCGACCTTCATTTCTCGGATAAATAATCTACAAGAATGTAGACAGTATCCAGTGGACATTCTCTTTATCAGACTGGGAGAGGTTGGATAATATTATTTACATTAATATTGGTTTTAGTCTTTTAAAAACAGGTACTACTGATAATAGTGATGGTTAATATAAGAATAATAATACTAATAATATCATTGGCATATTTGAAATGGTAGTTTAGGTCTAAAAATGAGAAACACTACATCTACCTTCTTGTAGGTTAACATCTCTTCAACTGAGAAACACCACTCGCGTCAGATTCCCAGAGATCGTCTTTTTTCGTCTTTGAAGAGGATAGGTCACAAGATAATATGAGTCAGGATAAAGAGGATGAGAAAGAAAATGAATTAAAGCTTATCAATAGTTTCTAGTTTGTCGTTAGTTGGAAAGAAACAGATTTTGTATAGTATAATTTTAGAAGTAGCTGCTAGAAAATACATAAGGCAAGATGAGGTCACACTGGTTTTCTTGCTGTAGTTTTTCTTACGAGAGATTATCAGTTAAATCTTTTGTTCTTTATAAAATTGAATTGCTTGAAACTCCATTTATAGTTTTTTTCGAGTGGCACTCTACATCATTATATATATATATATATATATATATATATATATATATATATATATATATATATGTATATATATATATATATATATATATATATATATATATACAGTACATATATATATATATATATATATATATATATATATATATATATATATATATATATATATAATCAGCAGCAGAAATTAGTCCACTGCAGGATATACGCCTCAGACTTGTGTCTGTTTATGGTTTTACTATGCCAGACTATACCCGCAAATTTTCTTAGCTCGTCCATTGATTTAATATATATATATATATATATATATATATATATATATATATTGTGTATACATATATATACATATAAATACAGTGTGTATACATATATATATATATATATATATATATATATATATATATATATATATATATATATATATGTATAATATATATATGTATATATATATATATATATATATATATATATATGAATAACAATAATAATGATAATAATAATAATAGCACCAACAACAACAACAACAACAACAACAACAACAACAATAATAATAATAATAATAATAATAATAATGGGAAAACGAATAGAAAAAAAAATAATTATTTCTTTTACATAATAATAACACCAACAACAACAACAATAATAATAATAATAATAATAATTACAAAATGACGCATGCCTACTATTCGAGTTGCCACACAAACTTTTAGACATAACTATACGAACTTATATATGTCTGAGGAACTGCTAGGAAGGTAAAGAGATTAACACATAGTATTTTCACCCTTCTGAGAAGCGAGACCGAAAAAATGCCGAGTAAGACGAAGCCACTAATGTGAGCGAAGCTGTTTATTAATCTAATACATGAACTGCAATAGAAGGTTAATATTTTGAGTGTGGCACTAAGAGTAAATTTCTTTCTGGATTTCAAAATTACGTCGTTGTTTGGTTTTTATTTTTTGGTAGATTTATATAACGTCATTGTTTGAGGGTTTTATTTATTTTATTTTTGGAAGACTTGAATTACGTCATTGTTTGACTTTTATTTTTAGAAGACTTAGATTACGTCAGTGTTCGAGGATTTTTCTACTTTTATTGGAAGACTTAAACTACGCCACTGTTTGACTTTTATTTTTTGAAGACTTAAATTACGTTATTGTTTGAGGCTTTTTTTTTTTTGTAAGGCTTAGATTAACTATGTCATTGTTTGACTTTTATTTTTGGAAGACTTAAATTACCTATGTCATTGTTTGAATTTTATTTTCGGAAGACTTAGATTAACTATGTCATTGTTTGACTTTTGTTTTTGAAAGACTTAAATTACCTCATTGTTTGTCTTTTATTTTCGGACGACTCAGATTACGCATTGTTTTACTTTTATTTTCAGAAGACTTATATTACTTCATTGCTCGAGGCTGTATTTCTTTTATTTATGGAAGGCTTAGATTAATGACGTCATTGTTAGTCTTTTTCTTCTTTTATTTTTGGAAGACTTAGATTAACGACGTCATTGTTCGAGGCTTTATCTTCTTTTATTTTTGGAAGACTTACACAATTACAATAAAAACCTCTATTGGATTATCTGGCCTTTCTAGACAGGTACAAGCCAATGCTCAATACCGCTGACATTAGTCTCTGTTATATATTACAAACCTATTCTAACATTATTATTGATTTTTAAATATTTTATATCTTTTTTTCCACTGGGCACTAGAAGAGCTGGAAGACCCACGCCTACATGGCTGAGGACTATGAAGCGTGAAGTAGGAGATGAGTGGAGAAGTATTGATTTAAAAGCTCATGATAGAGTAGACTGGTGAAATCTAACCGAGGCCCTTTGCGTCAATAGGCGTGGGAGGAGATTATGATGATGATTATTCATTAATTCTTATATAGTTTGTTTATTTCCTACTTTTCCTTTCCGCACTGGGCTATTTTCTCTATTGGAGCCTTTAGGTTTATAGCATCCTGCTTTTAAAACTAGGGTTGTAGGTCAACTAATAATAATAATAATAATAATAATAATAACAATACTACTACTACTACTACTACTACTACTACTACTACTACTACTACTAATAATAATAATAATAATAATAATAATAATGTTTTAAAAACAGATTTATTAACCTTATGAAGTGATATTACGGTCACCAACCCATATAATAACAAAGTAGGGTAAAATTACGGTCTCCTGTATTTTACTGAAATACGGTTGAAATCATTATATTTTTACGGAGAATTTCCGATTAAAATCAGTTTATTCTTAAGAGCGTACCCAGTAATCTTAGCTTTCAAGCTTCGCAAGCAACTCGGTGACTATCCCAAAAATATTCACACACGAACATTAAGCTGAAGTCTCTCTCCAAAAATAGAAAGAGGAAGACGAAAAAGGGAATAAAAAAAAGATTAAATGCTTCGCTGTATGACCTTCAGTTAGATGAGAGCTGGAAAAGCCTTAGGTATGAGAAATTCTAGATAGAAATGGCTTCCCACTGTTTATGTAACCTTTGAAGGAGAGAGAGAGAGAGAGAGAGAGAGAGAGAGAGAGAGAGAGAGAGAGAGAGAGAGAGAGAGAGTTATTTCCCAGGAATTTTCGTGCTATGACTGTCAGTGCGGGCGCACGCGCGCGCACGCACACACACACACACACACACACACACACACACACATATATATATATATATATATATATATATGTATATATACATATATATATGCATATATTGTATACATACAGTACATAAAGTACATACTGCATATATACTTGTATATACATATGTACAAATGTATATATATATATATATATATATATATATATATATATATATAAACAGGTACGTATGTGAGAGAGAGAGAGAGAGAGAGAGAGAGAGAGAGAGAGAGAGAGAGAGAGAGAGAGATGCCGTAATACTTTCACCATATGGGGAACTACTGTAGAGAGAAAGAGAGAGAGATAAGGGGTTTGTGGCCCTTGTTAAATGCTAAGTATGGCTTCTTCATCTTGACGTGAATAAGAGTTCTGAATTAGTTTTGACCTTAGAGTTGAAATAGCGTTAACAATTTTCAGGCTTACCGTTGACCTGAAATTGCTGTCTTATTGTTCATATTAATGTCCAATCTGTTGATAAGTTGTATCTATATTGTTAAATAGTAGTAGTAGTGACATAGCCTCTGTACTGTGGTCTTCCATTGCCTTGGGTTAGAGTTCTCTTGCTAGAGGGTACACTTGGGCACACTATTGTATAGTAGTAGTAGTAGTAGTAGCAGTAGTAGTAGTAGCAGAAGTAGTATTAGTAGTAGTAGTAGTAGTAGTAAGTGCCACAGCCTCTGTACTGTGGTCTTCCATTGCCTTGGGTTACAGTTCTCTTGCTAGAGGGTACACTTGGGCACACTATTGTATAGTAGTAGTAGTAGTAGTAGTAGTAGTAGTAGTAGTAGTAGTAGTAGTAGCAGCAGCAGCAGCAGCAGCAGCAGCAGTAGTAGTAGTAGTAGTAGTAGTAGTAGCAGCAGCAGCAGCAGCAGTAGTAGTAGTAGTGGTAGTGCCATAGCCTCTGTACTGTGGTCTTCCATTGCCTTGGTTTAGAGTTCTCTTGCTAGAGGGTACACTCGGGCACACTATTGTATCTGTTTCCTTATTTCCTTTCCTTACTGGACTA
>NC_090740.1:4286889-4291889 GCF_036898095.1 Palaemon carinicauda
TGAAAGTTTAAGATATACTTCATAACGAGTTAGAACGAGTAACTGCTTTAAACATCTATACTTCCAAGCTTCGGACACTGTTCATACGTTTGATACCAAAGACGACAATTTGAATGCTTCAGATTATTATTATTATTATTACTATCCAAGCTACAACCCTAGTTGGAAAAGCAAGATGCTATAAGCCCAGGGGCTCCAACAGGGAAAAATAGCCCAGTGAGGAAAGGAAATAAGGAAATAAATAAATGAAGAGAACAAATTAACAATAAATCATTCTAAAAACAGTAACAACGTCATAACAGACATGTCATATATAAACTATATAAACTATTAACTATTACAGCTGATGACATATCTGAATGCTTCAGATAGTTGATAGAATGCTTGAATACTTCAGGAGCAATCAGTTAGCAGTTCCGATTTACAAACAGTAATGCATTAAATCGATACTCGATAGCTTCCAAAGTAATCAACAGGAAGTGTTCGAATCTTGCCAAACGCTTGACAAATTGTTTAAATACTTTAGAAGCCTGGTTCGTGAACTAATAATTGAGTGTTCTTACGTATACATACATGTGCAAGAAGTTATTATTTTCGTTTAATCTCTGAAAGAATAAAAGAAATAGTCCTAATATAATTGTGTCCTTATGTTATGCGTGTAACCGGATAGTGTGCTCAAACGGGTTGCATCCAATCAATGAAACCGTACTGAACTGGGTAAGGTTTTGTATGATGCAAGGGGTATGATTTTATTATTTTTCCTTCATAAATTACTTGAGATATCAAAGTACTACGTTGTGATTTTTTAATTCTTAGCAAGCATCAATGCTTTCTGGTCTATTTCCAAATATTCTGACGTCAAGATAATTCAGTGTCGTTAAGTTTCACTAGAATTGAACATGAACAATTGTGAATTTAAATATTTGATACCACCATATTCTCTCTCTCTCTCTCTCTCTCTCTCTCTCTCTCTCTCTCTCTCTCTCTCTCTCTCTCTCTCTCTCTCCATCCGTTTCCAGCAACCTGCGTTCTACACCTATATACTTAATATTAAAGGTTTAAAATCCGCAGAGACAAGGGACAGTGACATTGCCCTAGAGACTGAACTTATGATCAGCGTCTAAGTCGCCTCTCAACCCAAGCTAGGACCAGGGAGGCCCAGGCAATGGATGTTGATGACTCAGCAGGAAGACTTCTAGTCAGGCAGAGACTTCTCCAATAGGCCACCACAACCCTATTAGTCTGACAGTGATACATGACCATAATTGTATTATTATTATTATTATTATTATATGCTAAGCTACAACCCTAGTTGGAAAAGCAGGATGCTATAAGCCCAAGGGCTCCAAAAGGGAAAAAATCCCATTGAGGAAGTGAAATAAGGAAACATAGAATAGTGTACACGAGCGTACCCTAAAGCAAGAGAACTCTACCCCAAGTCAGTGGAAGACCATGGTACAGGGACTATACCACTTAAATAACAAAGCCTACTATAACAACACTGTAAAGTCAGAGTTATTCCTGACTATGAAGAGAAGGCCCAATAACCTTTGCATTTGGAATTCTTTAGTAAGAATTAGTTACAGAAGCTAAACAATGATATTCTATTAGTATGCGCCTAGGCCTACTGATTCCACGTGACAAATCACACTGTTAATTTTGGGAAAAAAAACAGGAACAATAGCAGCTAATAGAAAAGGGCATTTAGAAGAGAGAGAGAGAGAGAGAGAGAGAGAGAGAGAGAGAGAGAGAGAGAGAGAGAGAGAGAGAGCGCTACTGATTCCAAAAAACAGTTTATCCTGGAAATGAATTCAACAATAACCAGTACAGGACATACTTGAACAACAACAACAACAACCAATACAAAAGGACCCCTACTGAGAGAGAGAGAGAGAGAGAGAGAGAGAGAGAGAGAGAGAGAGAGAGAGAGAGAGAGAACAACTGACTCAAAATCACACTATCTTGGAAATTCAATGACAACAATCAATACAAAGAGAGAGAGAGAGAGAGAGAGAGAGAGAGAGAGAGAGAGAGAGAGAGATGCTAAATCATACTGTTTATCCTAGAAATTAAATAACAATAACTTGTACAAAAGACACAAGAGAGAGAGAGAGAGAGAGAGAGAGAGAGAGAGAGAGAGAGAGAGAGAGAGAGAGAGAGAGCGCAGACTTCAGGAAGCCGAGCGTCCTTCGAACAATTGATTTCCCAGCAACAACCTTATCGACTCTGGACTATTTCCGGCGTTTATACTTTCGCAAAAATAAAGATATAGATAAAAAAATGTGATTTTTCACAGATATCATTGGCGTGTCTTTAAGTCAGTTCGATTCTGTTCGATTCCCTCAACAGGAAGTTGTGCTTTAGATGATGTTAAATATAAGAATGTTCTTGACCTACTTTTCCATATCGCTCTTTCCTTTCGAGAGTTATAAAGCCTGAAATCACTGCCATATCTTTGCTCAGACAGCAACTGAGACGTTTAAAAAGCTTCCAAAAGACTAAAATTCCTGGCAGATCTAATCTCAGACAGAATCTATAATGTTCAACACGCTTCCAGAAGAGAAGAGTTGGAAGACACAGGCCTACATAGTTGAGGACTATGAGTCTACTCTCAGACAGAATCCATAATGTTCAACACACTTCCAGAAGAGAAGAGTTGGAAGACACAGGCCTACATGGTTGAGGACTTTGAAGCGTGAAGGTGGGAGATGATGACGGTTCCCAGAACCAGATTGTTGACCTGATTGTCAAATGCCTATAATATGGAGTTAGCCATAAATACATAAGGTTTGTGTACAATGAAGCCCCGCCCACAAAATTCAGGCGGGAACAGACTTTCTTCTATCCGTTCGACGAACGTGTTCGACAACCAAATACCCCGCTCACACGTTCGAACATCACTCAAACACTTGTGTGTCGAACTGCGTTTGACGAACCGTGTAATTCCACCTTATGGGAAATAATGATACCTAAGAGCCTTTAATAGCAGTTTTTAGAAGCCATCTTGAATCTTTATAATCATATGGCAACGTCCCAGTCTGGTGAACACCAGACTGGGCTTCGAGTCCCGCTCAAACTCGTTAGTTGCTTTGGTCGCAGCAACTTCACCATCATTGTGAGCTAAGGCTGGGGAGTTTGAGGGAGCCTATAGATCTATATGCTGAGTCATAAGCAGCCATTGCCTGGCCCTCTTTGGTCCTAGCTTGGGTGGAGAGGGGGTTGTGCGCTGATATCTATATATGGTCAGTCTCTAGGGCTGTGTTTTGCTCGATAGGACAATGTCACTGTCCCTTGCCTCTACCATTCATGAGCGGAATTTAAACCTTTAGATCTGTCTATTTTCCAATGGGAAAATAGATAGATGAAAATAAAGAGAAAATATAAAAAATGGACGAAGTGGGATATAGATTAGCTCACATGCCGCAGGTCTTAGCCGGTCAATAAATCATAGATCAAAGATTTAACTTGCTCTCTCTCTCTCTCTCTCTCTCTCTCTCTCTCTCTCTCTCTCTCTCTCTCTCGTGTTACACACATACACATATATTCATCCAAACTCAATCCGAGATACGTAGTGGTGTTAACAATAATATATATATATATATATATATATATATATATATATATATATATATATATATATATATATATATATATATATATATATAATATATATATATATATATATATATATATATATATATATATATAAAGGAAAAGTGTGTATCACAATATACTGAAATAGTTTGATTTTGTGGAATGAATTGGTAAAGATAAGCAAGGGTAGATAAAAACCTTAAAAAGGTATTCTAGACTGAAAGTATCCTTGAGACCCTAAAAAGGTATTCTGGGCTGAGAGTATCCTTGAGACCCTAAAAAGGTATTCTGGGCTGAAAGTATCCTCGAGACCCTAAAAAGGTATTCTGGGCTGAGAGTATCCTTGAGACCCTAAAAAGGTATTCTGGGCTGAAAGTATCCTCGAGACCCTAAAAAGGTATTCTGGGCTGAGAGTATCCTTGAGACCCTAAAAAGGTATTCTGGACTGGGAGTATCCTTAAACACAGATCCCTTTCATATTCGTCCACTAAATGCTGAATCGTGGATGAAACACCTGTGCGGAAAAGCTTCCCTAACTTTAAACAATACATCACACAGAAGGATGACCAACAGCACGTCAAGCCCACCTTAAACATATTCAGATCTCCCTGGACAATTCTATCCTGTTCGTAATACTAGGCAGGCAGTTAATTCTAATAGCCAGGCCTTCTCCATCATGAGGCTCAATACTACGCAGTACTCTAGGGGTTTTATTCCAGCTGTTACCAAGTTGTGGAATGATCTTCCTAATCGGGTGGTTGAATCAGTAGAACTTCAAAAGTTCAAAGTTGGAGCAAATGCTTTTTTGTTGACCAGGCGGACATGAGTCTTTTTATAGTTTATTTATGACATAATTGTTTTTGATGTTGTTAATAGTTTATATATGACATGTCTGTTTTGATGTTGTTACTTATTTTAGAATGATTTATTGTTAATTTGTTCTCTTCATTTATTTATTCCTTATTTCCTTTCCCCACTGAGCTATTTTTCCCTGTTGGAGCCCCTGGGCTTATAGCATCTTGCTTTTCCAACTAGGGTTGTAGCTTGGATAGTAATAATAATAATAATAATAATGTCACTCACACCTGCCTTGTACGTTTCTTGAAATTCTTGCATATCGTATCAATTCCTTTCAAGTAGGTCTTTCACACTAACAATTTCTGGCCCTCCCTTGTGTTTTGCTTCCATGCACTTTTTTTCCAGCATCGTTTCAACAGTCGATTCTTTCCACATATTCACACCACCTTAACCTGCTATTATCTATCCGTTCAGATGCTGTAACAGTCTGGCCATTTCTTCAACGTATCTACAGAGCTTTCATCAATTTGGTTATTCTTCTTATATTAAATATACTTGAGATCTTTAGCCTTTTATTCTCTTTCATTCACACTCAAAATTGCAACTCT
>NC_090740.1:4296889-4306889 GCF_036898095.1 Palaemon carinicauda
TTCCTCCACGTGCTGAAGTTAGAAAGAAAGACAAGCTGTATATGATCCATGAGACTATTGCAAAATACGTCTTGTTTTTCCTTACGTTTTACCTCAAATCAAAATTGTTAATTACTTCATTTCGTTACTTCATCCAAAGATTAAAATATATTTCATCCTAGGAGACATTAGCAAGTTCCTCCACGTGCTGAAGTTTGAAAGAAAGACAACAAAAAAGAAAAAAAAGTTGTTAATTAATTCGTCATTTAATGTTCGGATTCAAAAGTATATTGTCCTTAAGACTATTGCAAAATACGTCTGGGTTTTTCTTACATTTTTCCTCAAATAAAAATCGTTAATTACTCTATTTCGTAACTATCCAAAGATCCAAAAATATTTTATCCTAAAAGACATTTGCAAGTTCCTCCACGTGCTGAAGTTAGAAAGAAAGACAAGCTGTATATGATCCATGAGACTATTGCAAATACGGTTTAGTTTTCCTTACGTTTTACCTCAAATCAAAATTGTTAATTACTTCATTTCGTTACTTCATCCAAAGATTAAAATATATTTCATCCTAGGAGACATTAGCAAGTTCCTCCACGTGCTGAAGTTTGAAAGAAAGACAACAAAAAAGAAAAAAAAGTTGTTAATTAATTCGTCATTTAATGTTCGGATTCAAAAGTATATTGTCCTTAAGACTATTGCAAAATACGTCTGGGTTTTTCTTACATTTTTCCTCAAATAAAAATCGTTAATTACTCTATTTCGTAACTATCCAAAGATCCAAAAATATTTTATCCTAAAACACATTTGCAAGTTCCTCCACGTGCTGAAGTTAGAAAGAAAGACAAGCTGTATATGATCCATGAGACTATTGCAAAATACGTCTTGTTTTTCCTTACGTTTTACCTCAAATCAAAATTGTTAATTACTTCATTTCGTTACTTCATCCAAAGATTAAAATATATTTCATCCTAGGAGACATTAGCAAGTTCCTCCACGTGCTGAAGTTTGAAAGAAAGACAACAAAAAAGAAAAAAAAGTTGTTAATTAATTCGTCATTTAATGTTCGGATTCAAAAGTATATTGTCCTTAAGACTATTGCAAAATACGTCTGGGTTTTTCTTACATTTTTCCTCAAATAAAAATCGTTAATTACTCTATTTCGTAACTATCCAAAGATCCAAAAATATTTTATCCTAAAACACATTTGCAAGTTCCTCCACGTGCTGAAGTTAGAAAGAAAGACAAGCTGTATATGATCCATGAGACTATTGCAAATACGGTTTAGTTTTCCTTACGTTTTACCTCAAATCAAAATTGTTAATTACTTCATTTCGTTACTTCATCCAAAGATTAAAATATATTTCATCCTAGGAGACATTAGCAAGTTCCTCCACGTGCTGAAGTTTGAAAGAAAGACAACAAAAAAGAAAAAAAAGTTGTTAATTAATTCGTCATTTAATGTTCGGATTCAAAAGTATATTGTCCTTAAGACTATTGCAAAATACGTCTGGGTTTTTCTTACATTTTTCCTCAAATAAAAATCGTTAATTACTCTATTTCGTAACTATCCAAAGATCCAAAAATATTTTATCCTAAAACACATTTGCAAGTTCCTCCACGTGCTGAAGTTAGAAAGAAAGACAAGCTGTATATGATCCATGAGACTATTGCAAATACGGTTTAGTTTTCCTTACGTTTTACCTCAAATCAAAATTGTTAATTACTTCATTTCGTTACTTCATCCAAAGATTAAAATATATTTCATCCTAGGAGACATTAGCAAGTTCCTCCACGTGCTGAAGTTTGAAAGAAAGACAACAAAAAAGAAAAAAAAGTTGTTAATTAATTCGTCATTTAATGTTCGGATTCAAAAGTATATTGTCCTTAAGACTATTGCAAAATACGTCTGGGTTTTTCTTACATTTTTCCTCAAATAAAAATCGTTAATTACTCTATTTCGTAACTATCCAAAGATCCAAAAATATTTTATCCTAAAACACATTTGCAAGTTCCTCCACGTGCTGAAGTTAGAAAGAAAGACAAGCTGTATATGATCCATGAGACTATTGCAAATACGGTTTAGTTTTCCTTACGTTTTACCTCAAATCAAAATTGTTAATTACTTCATTTCGTTACTTCATCCAAAGATTAAAATATATTTCATCCTAGGAGACATTAGCAAGTTCCTCCACGTGCTGAAGTTTGAAAGAAAGACAACAAAAAAGAAAAAAAAGTTGTTAATTAATTCGTCATTTAATGTTCGGATTCAAAAGTATATTGTCCTTAAGACTATTGCAAAATACGTCTGGGTTTTTCTTACATTTTTCCTCAAATAAAAATCGTTAATTACTCTATTTCGTAACTATCCAAAGATCCAAAAATATTTTATCCTAAAACACATTTGCAAGTTCCTCCACGTGCTGAAGTTAGAAAGAAAGACAAGCTGTATATGATCCATGAGACTATTGCAAATACGGTTTAGTTTTCCTTACGTTTTACCTCAAATCAAAATTGTTAATTACTTCATTTCGTTACTTCATCCAAAGATTAAAATATATTTCATCCTAGGAGACATTAGCAAGTTCCTCCACGTGCTGAAGTTTGAAAGAAAGACAACAAAAAAGAAAAAAAAGTTGTTAATTAATTCGTCATTTAATGTTCGGATTCAAAAGTATATTGTCCTTAAGACTATTGCAAAATACGTCTGGGTTTTTCTTACATTTTTCCTCAAATAAAAATCGTTAATTACTCTATTTCGTAACTATCCAAAGATCCAAAAATATTTTATCCTAAAACACATTTGCAAGTTCCTCCACGTGCTGAAGTTAGAAAGAAAGACAAGCTGTATATGATCCATGAGACTATTGCAAATACGGTTTAGTTTTCCTTACGTTTTACCTCAAATCAAAATTGTTAATTACTTCATTTCGTTACTTCATCCAAAGATTAAAATATATTTCATCCTAGGAGACATTAGCAAGTTCCTCCACGTGCTGAAGTTTGAAAGAAAGACAACAAAAAAGAAAAAAAAGTTGTTAATTAATTCGTCATTTAATGTTCGGATTCAAAAGTATATTGTCCTTAAGACTATTGCAAAATACGTCTGGGTTTTTCTTACATTTTTCCTCAAATAAAAATCGTTAATTACTCTATTTCGTAACTATCCAAAGATCCAAAAATATTTTATCCTAAAACACATTTGCAAGTTCCTCCACGTGCTGAAGTTAGAAAGAAAGACAAGCTGTATATGATCCATGAGACTATTGCAAATACGGTTTAGTTTTCCTTACGTTTTACCTCAAATCAAAATTGTTAATTACTTCATTTCGTTACTTCATCCAAAGATTAAAATATATTTCATCCTAGGAGACATTAGCAAGTTCCTCCACGTGCTGAAGTTTGAAAGAAAGACAACAAAAAAGAAAAAAAAGTTGTTAATTAATTCGTCATTTAATGTTCGGATTCAAAAGTATATTGTCCTTAAGACTATTGCAAAATACGTCTGGGTTTTTCTTACATTTTTCCTCAAATAAAAATCGTTAATTACTCTATTTCGTAACTATCCAAAGATCCAAAAATATTTTATCCTAAAACACATTTGCAAGTTCCTCCACGTGCTGAAGTTAGAAAGAAAGACAAGCTGTATATGATCCATGAGACTATTGCAAATACGGTTTAGTTTTCCTTACGTTTTACCTCAAATCAAAATTGTTAATTACTTCATTTCGTTACTTCATCCAAAGATTAAAATATATTTCATCCTAGGAGACATTAGCAAGTTCCTCCACGTGCTGAAGTTTGAAAGAAAGACAACAAAAAAGAAAAAAAAGTTGTTAATTAATTCGTCATTTAATGTTCGGATTCAAAAGTATATTGTCCTTAAGACTATTGCAAAATACGTCTGGGTTTTTCTTACATTTTTCCTCAAATAAAAATCGTTAATTACTCTATTTCGTAACTATCCAAAGATCCAAAAATATTTTATCCTAAAACACATTTGCAAGTTCCTCCACGTGCTGAAGTTAGAAAGAAAGACAAGCTGTATATGATCCATGAGACTATTGCAAATACGGTTTAGTTTTCCTTACGTTTTACCTCAAATCAAAATTGTTAATTACTTCATTTCGTTACTTCATCCAAAGATTAAAATATATTTCATCCTAGGAGACATTAGCAAGTTCCTCCACGTGCTGAAGTTTGAAAGAAAGACAACAAAAAAGAAAAAAAAGTTGTTAATTAATTCGTCATTTAATGTTCGGATTCAAAAGTATATTGTCCTTAAGACTATTGCAAAATACGTCTGGGTTTTTCTTACATTTTTCCTCAAATAAAAATCGTTAATTACTCTATTTCGTAACTATCCAAAGATCCAAAAATATTTTATCCTAAAACACATTTGCAAGTTCCTCCACGTGCTGAAGTTAGAAAGAAAGACAAGCTGTATATGATCCATGAGACTATTGCAAATACGGTTTAGTTTTCCTTACGTTTTACCTCAAATCAAAATTGTTAATTACTTCATTTCGTTACTTCATCCAAAGATTAAAATATATTTCATCCTAGGAGACATTAGCAAGTTCCTCCACGTGCTGAAGTTTGAAAGAAAGACAACAAAAAAGAAAAAAAAGTTGTTAATTAATTCGTCATTTAATGTTCGGATTCAAAAGTATATTGTCCTTAAGACTATTGCAAAATACGTCTGGGTTTTTCTTACATTTTTCCTCAAATAAAAATCGTTAATTACTCTATTTCGTAACTATCCAAAGATCCAAAAATATTTTATCCTAAAACACATTTGCAAGTTCCTCCACGTGCTGAAGTTAGAAAGAAAGACAAGGTGTATATTATCCATGAGACTATTGCAAATACGGTTTAGCTTTCCTTACGTTTTTCCGCAAGTAAAAATTTTAATTACTGTATTTCGTTTCTTAACAATAAGATCAAAAAGTATTTTATCCTAAAAGACATTTGCAAGTTCCTCCACGTGCTGAAGTTAGAAAGAAAGACAAGGTGTATATGATCCATGAGACTATTGCAAATACGGTTTAGTTTTCCTAACGTTTTACCTCAAATCAAAATTGTTAATTACTGTATTTCGTTTCTTTACAGTAAGATCAAAAAGTATTTTATTCTAAGAGACATTAGCAAGTTCCTCCACGTGCTGTACTTCGAAAGAAAGACAAGGTGTATATTATCCATGAGACTATTGCAAATCCAGTTTAGTTTTCCTTACGTTTTACATCAAATAAAAATTGTTAATTACCGTATTTCGTTTCTTGATAGTAAGATAAAAAAGTATTTTATCCTAAAAGACATTTGCAAGTTTCTCCACGTGCTGTACTTAGAAAGAAAGACAAGGTGTATATTATCCATGAGACTATTGCAAATCCGGTTTAGTTTTCCTTACGTTTTACCTCAAATCAAAATTGTTAATTACTGTATTTCCTTTCTTCATAGTAAGATCAAAAAGTGTTTTATTCTAAAAGACATTTGCAAGTTTCTCGAGACTATTGCAAATACAGTTTAGTTTTCCTTCCGTTTTTCCGTAAGTAAAAATTGTTAATTACTGCATTTCCTTTCTTTATAGTATGATAAAAAAAAGTATCTTATTCTAAAAGACATTTGCAAGTTTCTCCACGTGCTGTACTGAGAAAGAAAGACAAGGAAAAAGAAACAAATGAAGCCGGAAGAGAGCGCGCACTGGCCCCACCTTTTACCCGCGAGTCGCTTCCTCTTCCCAGCGAAGCCCGCCAGTAAAGCTGAAGTCTGAGGATGGAGGAACTCTTCGCAATATGAAAGCTGGTTTTTGTTTTTTCTCACAACGAGGAAAAGTGTAATTCAATTTTGATGTTGTCCATTAGCGCGTAATTGTATTTTATATATTTTCATGAGAATAACAAGGAAATAAGTCCGGGTAAGGAGGCTTTGCGAGTGACGTAATCAAATTTTCGGTCGGCCATGTTGGACTAGAAAAAAAAAGCTTGTCAGATGAGACCACCTGTAGTGTTCGTGAATGTAAGCATCTACAATAATAAACATTTTATTATTTATTAATGTAAATATCTGTGGCTGAAACAGCAAAAGTTTTTTTTACCGTCTGCGTACAATTATTAAAAGAAGTTTCAATCAAAAGACTGTCTCGAATTGAAAATAAAGATCCAATAGAGTTCAAATTAACCATATTTAGACTAGAGGTCTATATTTTAGTTATTGATATGCAACACAAATATTTAAAACAAAACATACTTCCATTCAGAAGCCAAAATATGTAAAATAAAAATAAAAATATGATGTGAGCCTAGTCCTATGCTCTCGACCTGAGCTAGACATGTATTTCCTTTATGATCAAGTGAATAGTATTAATGGCTAATAGGCCTACCAAATTTATCTATTCACTGATCAAATATATTGACTATGTAACTCTTAAAGGAGTTTACGCAAATAGTTAACATTAAAAACAGTAAAATAAATATTGAATCTTACATCAACCGATGAGATCATGGTGAGGGGTAGATGGAGATGGTTTGGACATGCTCTTCGCACTCCCAAAGGGAGATTAGTTTAAAAAATATTTAACTGGGCTCCACGAGGCACTAGAAGAGTTGGAAGACCCAGGCCTACACGGCTGAGGACTATGAAGCGTCAAGTAGATGTTGAATGGACAAGTATTGATTTAAAAGCCCAAGATAGAGACGACTGGCAAAATGTAACTGAGCCCCTTTGCGTCAATAGGCGTAGGAGGAGATGATGATGATTTAAATATAGTGCTCGCCTTTTGTACATGCAAATCTGGCATTATTTATTATTATTATTATTATTATTATTATTATTATTAGTATTATTAGCTACGCCAAAAACCAAGTTGGAAAAGCAGGATGCTATAAGCCCAAGGGATCCAACAGGGAAAATAGCACAGAGAGGAAAGGAAATATGAAACAGATGGAAGAGTCGTTTCAAATTTTGTAGGGTCATTAACAAAAAAAAAAAAAAAAAAAAAAAAAAAAAAAAAAAAAGTATGAGAGCAGTATACAGTGGACTAAGACAATTTGAAAAAAAAAATGCTATTAAAGTAATAATAATAATAATAATAATAATAATAATAATAATCATCATCATCATCATCATCCTCTCTTCCTACGCCTATTGACGCAAAAGGCCTCGGTTAGATTTGGCCAGTTTTCTCTATCTTGAGCTATGAAATCAATACTTCTCCATCCATCATCTCCTACTTCACGCTTCATAGTCCTCAGCCATGTATGCCTGGGTCTTCCAACTCTTCTGGTGCCTTGTGGAGCCCAGCTGAACGTTTGGTGAACTAATCTCTTTTTGGAAATGCAAAGAGCATGCCCAAACCATCTCCATCTACCCCTCATCATGATCTCATCCACATATGGCACTCGAGTAATCTCTCTTATAGTTTCAGTTATATTCCTGCACTTCCAGGATAATAATAATAATAATAATAATAATAATAATAATAATAATAATAATAATAGCCACTTAAAAGCACACGGTGGTGTGAAATTGTGTGATATTTCTTAAGATAGAAAATATAAAAAATATCAGACATTAATTCGAAAATTTAATCTTTAAAACTAACATGTGAACTTTCTGAAGAATTTAAACTTCAAATAATAGATATATATATATAATACCTTGAAAGAAAAAAAAATGTATAGGTCTATTTTTAGATTTACTAATAACACGGAAGTGTCCAAAAGTCACGAAAGTATTTGGATTTAACCGTCTGTGTAAATTTATCCAATAGCAAACCTATTTAATACTAGCAAGACATTATTATTATTTTTATTATTATTATTATTATTATTATAATTATTATTACTGATTTAAAAGCTCAAGATAGAGACGACTGGCGAAATCTAACTGAGGCCTTTTGCGTCTTTTGCGTCAATAGGCGTAGGAGGAGATGATGATGATAATTATTATTAGCTAAGCTACAACCCTAGTTCAAAAAGCAGGATGCTATAAGCCCAAGGGCTCCAACAGGGAATATACCCCAGTGGGGAAAGAAAATAATGAAACCGCTGGAATAATGTTCCTGAGTGTACCCTCAAGCAAGAAAACTCCAATCTAAGACAGTGGAAAGCCGTGGTACAGAGGCTATGGTACTACCCAAGACTAGAGAACAATGGTTTGAATTTAGAGTGTCCTTCTCCTAGAAGAGCTGCTTACCATAGCTAAAGAGTCACTTCTACCCGTTGATATATTACCGCTAGAGAGTTATGGGTTCCTTTGACTGGCCAGATAGTACTGCATTGTATCCTTCTCTCTGGTTATGGTTCTTTTTATTTGCCTACACATACACCGAATACTCTGGCCTATTCTTTACAGATTCCCCTATGTCCTCATACACCTGACAACACTACCAAAAATTCTTCTTCACCCAAGGGGTTCACTACTGCACTGCAATTATTCAGTGGTTACTTTCCTCTTTGTAAGGGTAGAAGAGACTCTTTAGCTATGGTAAGCAGCTCTTCTAGGAGAAGGCTACTCCAAAATCAAATCATTGTTCTCTAGTCTTGGGTAGTGCCATAGCCTCTGTACCATAGTCTTCCACTGCCTTGGGTTAGAGTTCTCTTGCTTGAGGGTACACTCGGGCACACTATTCTATCTAATTTCTCTTCCTGTTGTTTTGTTAAAGTTTTTATAGTTTATATTCTGTTCTTAATATTTTATTTTTCCTTGTTTCCTTTCCTCACTGGGCTATTTTCCCTGTTGGGGCCCCTGGGCTTATAGCATCTTGCTTTTCCAACTAGGGTTGTAGCTTAGCAAATAATAATAATAATAATAATAATAATAATAATATCTAGTGGAAAGTAGCAATTGAACAATAACAGTGCAGTAGCTAAACCCCTGAGTGAAGAAGTCTGTAGATGTTTATTGGTAATCTTATAGTTCCCAGTTGTATGAGGAAAGAATATGTAAAGAATAGGCCTAACTATTCTCGTAGGCAGCCATTATAGGTGGCAACACTAAGGTACACGTTTGTCAGGGCCGTGTACAGTCATACGAAACTAAACAAGTGGTTCTTCTGTATTGCCTGACGCGAAACACGGTCTAGAACTCTAGGTAGACCTACACCGTGCCCGAAAGTTACGCTCGCGAAATATCTACAGAGAGAGAGAGAGAGAGAGAGAGAGAGAGAGAGAGAGAGAGAGAGAGAGAGAGAGAGAGAGGTACGTTTCTATAAGGGCTTAAGATTTTCGGGAGAGAACGTATGTCTTTTTGAGTAATTTTGTCCTTTTTTTTTTTTGTCTCATTTCGTGACTTTTCAGTATGAGAGAGAGAGAGAGAGAGAGAGAGAGAGAGAGAGAGAGAGAGAGAGAGAGAGAGAGAGAGAGAGAGAGAGGTACGTTTCTATGAGGGCTCAAGATTTTCGGGAAAGAACGCATGTCTTTTTGTGTATTTATGTCCGTTTTTTTTTTTTTTTTGTCTCATTTCGTGACTTTTCAGTATGAGAGAGAGAGAGAGAGAGAGAGAGAGAGAGAGAGAGAGAGAGGAGAGAGAGAGAGAGAGAGAGGGGGGGGGATTCTTATGTATTTACTGATAATTATCTCGAAGCAAACAAACAAATGGTACCTGGAGACAGCGGGAATCAATAGTTAGGGGGGGGAGGAGTCTGAGGAGGAAGAGGAAGGGGTAAGGAAAGAGAGAGTCTTGCTTCGCGGAAAACACCGGTGAGAGAGAGAGAGAGAGAGAGAGAGAGAGAGAGAGAGAGAGAGAGATCTATTCGTTAAACATACACACGTAGTTATAATTGACGTGGACAGGATATATAATAAAAATGATTGATAATAGATGGACATTATGAATAACAGAATGGGTCCCCAGAGAAATTGCAAACGAAGCAGCGGAAGGCTGAGAAGACGATGGATTGACAAGCTAAGAAAATTTCCGGGTATGGACTTGATAAGCATGTATATATCCCCAACATCATCAGCCGTGTCTAGTCCACTGCAGAACAAAGGCCTAATATTTGTTCTGCCACTTG
>NC_090740.1:4319389-4374389 GCF_036898095.1 Palaemon carinicauda
CCTCTTCGTCCAAGGCATCGGACGCCAGACAGGATTCGCTAGACTTGAACAACACGTCGCTTGTTTTAATATGTGATTGAAATCCTTCACACAACAGCTGACGTCGGTAAACGATTCACTTCCTTCATTAAAAAAAAACTGCGAATAGATATAAAAAAAAATTGCTTATGAATCCCACATCTGCTTCACCAAAAAATGCTTATGAATCCCACATCTGCTTCACCAAAAAATGCTTATGAATCCCACATCTGCTTCAAAATGCTTATGAATCCCACATCTGCTTCACCAAAAAATGCTTATGAATCCCACATCTGCTTCACCAAAAAAGGCTTATGAATCCCACATCTGCTTCACCAAAAAAGGCTTATGAATCCCACATCTGCTTCACCAAAAAATGCTTATGAATCCCACATCTGCTTCACCATTAGAGAAACAGCTCGCACAAAAAACAAAAGCGAATCACTTTAATCGAACAGCATCTGGTTATACTCCATCCCGCCCTTCATGTCTGTTAGAATTTTCCGTGATTTCTGTGATAATTATCGATCGAAAATATGCCTTTTTTTTTTCCTCGAGTCTCGGCAATCGTTCCCTTTCTCACCACTGTTTAACACACATTTAAGGCAACGCCGTTGTTGCTGCTCTCCAACACCAGTGCTGCCATGACTCAAAACCAGTGTTGCCAGATGGAGTAGTCTAAGTCCCCAAAACTCATTGAAAAAATCCACAAAAACTCAATGAAAAATCCCCAAAACAAGCCCCCAAAATTCAGCATTTCCACATATATATATTTCCATCTGATCATGTAGGCTTAACTGATATAGAAATTATCCACTATACTTTATATAAGTGCAAGTAAAGTAATTGCAACCATACAAAGGTTTAATCCTCTTTTCATAGATGTTTGAACAGAATATCCCCATCAGACAACCAAAATCCCAAATCTAGGAATGAATCCCGCAAATCTAGGGATAAATTTCCATATGTGGCACCACTGCTCAAAACACGTACATTCGCGCATGCGCTCTAGACGCACGCACGTACATACATACAAATACACATTTTAAACCTATACACATGCCTGTTAATTCATTATAGGTCTTTTATATTGACTAATTTAAAGTATTGTTCTAGATACGCGTTTCCATAAGTAAAATATGGATCTACGCCGTTGGTGTTCTAACCGACGCAGTCTCTGTAACGTATTTTGAAATTGTCGTTATTTTAGTTAATAAAGCAAGCAGGTGATTTAAAACTACGTTACTGTTATCAACTATTGTATATTATTGTTTTAAAAGTTGAGTATTATCAAGGGGACAATCGTTCAAATAATACTTCCCGAGTTTGGAAGATTCTAATACAAACAGTGTTGCCACATATCCGATAGACGAAATGTGGCACAGAATCTTCTCTGGAGAGGAAAAATAAATTGTTATTTTTTTCACTACATAAGTTGTTATTTTTTGGTTATTGCAATTCATAGCATTGCTTTAGAACACGTGTGTTCTTTCCATGCAACACCTCCATGAAATTAGATTAACATTTTCTGTGTACATTGTGTATTAATGATATTCTCCTAGTTTGTTTACAACTCAATACACACACACACACACACACACACATATTTATATATATATATATATATATATATATTGTATGTAAGCATATGAATCTATATTAATGTATATATAGGCCTATATATACATTTGTATTTATGTTCTGTATTTGTGTATGTATTTTAAGCATATATCAACGTACTGTATATTAAATATATATATATATATATATATATAGAGAGAGAGAGAGAGAGAGAGAGAGAGAGAGAGAGAGCAAAGCTTTCGTCTCTACTCTTACAAAAAACTAGTTCTATTAGGTCTTTAACATAAAAAAGAATGACCTTGACCTTGACCTTGGCCTTGACCTTAGTGTCATCCGGCATATGCGCTTCGCCTGTGGATTATTATGTATATATGCCATATATGTAAAGAATTAAGACCTAGGTCTAGCTTTTATTATGGCCTTTGACGACCAAGTAGAACTTGGATCTCAACATTGATATTAATCTAAACTTGATCTCTTATAGTTCAAAAGTTACTGCCTTAAGAATGGAAACACAAAGGCTAGAATAGAAAGACAAAGACTAGAATGGAAAGACAAAGGATAAGATGGGAAGACAAAGGATAGAATGGAAACTCAAAGGAAATAATGGGCCTACCAAGCGCGAAGGAAGGTGAATGAAAAACCTATCTTGTAACACTGACAGATATAGCTCTCTCTCTCTCTCTCTCTCTCTCTCTCTCTCTCTCTCTCCTGCCTGATAATCTGTTATACGGGAGTTCAAGACCAACTCAAGCTCGATAGTTTCTTCAAGTGTCTGCAACCTCACCTTCCTTGCGAGCTAAGGTTTCGGGGAGACTATAGGTCTACCTGCTGAGTTATCAGGAGCCATTGCCTGGCTCTTCCTGGTCCTAGTGTGGGTGGGGAGTGGTCTTGGGCGCTGATATGTAAATATGGTCAGTCTCTAGTACGGTTGTTTTGTCCCTTGCCTCTGCCATTCATGAGCGACCTGTACTGGTAGGGGAACTCTCTTTACAGAAATCTACGGGGTTTTACGCCATACTTAACTTACTCCAAAGTTTAAATCTACCACAAGATTGTTTTTTCATGTTATAATCATGTTGACAATTTAATAAGAAAATTAATAGTTTTTTTCATAAGATTTCATGTAAAAACTTATGCATATACCTAGAAAACGCCAGGTATCAAGTATAATTTACCAAACATGGCCATAGGCCTAGGCTCCTAGGGAATGCACTAATACCATTGCAGAAAACAGAGATGGCAAACCTTGTAAATGAGATACCGATAAATGAATAAATAATCAACCTATCGAGGCCTAAGAAATTCAAGTAATTCTCATCAGTGGTCCACACCAGTCCCTTCTAAACCATTCATCATATTCATGGATTAATATCTTTATTCACAGGTTACTCTTGATAACAATAACCTTACCACATCATAATTCATGGGACTTGAGATACCAGTATCATCATCATTATCATCATTTGCTATTGAACGAAATCTTGCAATAATCACTTATTTAGAAGCTCGGTTATATAATGTTAGGTCTAGGTCTGTAACTTAGCCGTGGTTAACTTAGCATACGTCTACAACCTCATCATTCTTGTAAGCTAAGGATCGTGGGTTTGAGGGAGCCTATGGGTCTACCTGCCGAGTCATCAGTATCCATTTTCTGGCCTTCCTTGGTCCTAGCTTGGGTGGAGATGGGGGCTTGGGCTAGCTAGCTACGGCGTTGTCACTGGTCCCTTGCCTCTGCCATTCGTGAACGGCCTTTAAACTTTCAAGTGGGCTCATTTAAGGTTACATAAGAAAAACATTGTTCAATGTATAAATTAGATAATAACAAACCTTTAAGAGAATCGATTTACGGTCAGTAATCTTTCCAGAGGTAATGACCATCTAAGTGGTGTAATAGAAACTGAAAATCATATAAAAAGTCCTTTTGTACAATTAATAAAAAGTGCTAGGCTGAGAGAGAGAGAGAGAGAGAGAGAGAGAGAGAGAGAGACATAAAAGTCCTTATGTACAATTAATAAAAAGTGCTAGGCTGGAGAGAGAGAGAGAGAGAGAGAGAGAGAGACATAAAAAGTCCTTATGTACAATTAATAAAAAGTGCTAGGCTGAGAGAGAGAGAGAGAGAGAGAGAGAGAGATAAAAAGTCCTTATGTACAATTAATAAAAAGTGCTAGGCTGAGAGAGAGAGAGAGAGAGAGAGAGAGTGTGTGTGTGTGTGTGTGTGTGTGTGTGCGTGTTTAACTTATGCTGCCATTTAACCGTGTAGATAGGCTTATGTTAGAGAGGATAAGTTGTTTCTAACAATGATTTATTGAATACATGATGAAGTTCCATTTAATCGAAGCATTTTCTTTCATTCATATTACTTTATTTCCTTCAAAACAGAAGTGTAATTGCATCAAAGGGAGACGTGAAACAAGAAATGAGGTCCATAGAGAAAAAAGCTACTAAGTGTAAAGAATGGTGCCCGCTGTGAAGGGTAAAACTCAATGAAATTTCGAAAGAAGAAAATATTTATATAGATAGATAGATAGATAGATATGCGTGTGTGTCTTGCTAACAGTATACAACTCCTCTAGATTTTAGATTTGGTTTTTCACTGCAAATTTAATCTTGAGAACTGTGTCTCATCTGTTTCTTCTTTTAACTGGAAAAGAATATCTTGTTGGGAAGGTTTTTTTTTTCCTTTTAAGATCTTTGGTGATCAATCTATCATGAGAAAGTTTTCTCATTTTTCCTTATACCAGGTTTTGATCGTTATTCAGTCTGGTTGGTGTTCAGCTGTCGAATCTCATCTTAATTTGTCGAACAAAAACCTTGCATATCTTATTCCTGGTCTGGTTATCAAACAGTCTTTCAGTTAATACTTTTAAGCAGTTTGAATAAGATTTGTCATAATTCTGACCATCCTTTACATTTAGATATTCCCACACTGTGCCATCTTGTACGTAGTACTAGGTATGCAGTTGATTATAAGTCATGCCTTCTCCATAATAATGCTCAATACTACACAGTATTCTAGAAGTTTTATTTCATCTGTGACCAGGTTGTGGAATGATCTTCCTAATCGGGCAGTTGAATCGGTGGAACATCAGAAGTTTAAACTTGCAGGAAATGTTTTATGTGGTTATTTCCTTGTTTCCATTCCTCACTGGGCTATTTTCCTTGTTGGAGCCCCTGGGCATATAGCATCCTGCTTTTCCTAGGAGGGTTGTAGCTTTGCAAGTAATAATAATAATAATAATAATAATAGGCTTATATAAGTCTCTCTTCATAGTTTATTTATGGTAATTCTATTCTAAAAATCGTTATTGATCTTTAAATATCTTATAATATTGTTCATTGTTTCTCATATAGTTTATTTATTTCCTTATTTCATTTCCTCACGGGCTATTATTCACTGTTGGAGCACTTGGGATTATAGCATCCCGCTTTTCCAACTAAGGTTGTAGCTTAGTTAATAATAATAATAATAATAATAATAATAATAATAATACTGTGGGTGCGTTGTGTTAGCCAAAGTAGACATTGAACACCAAGCCCGGAGTCTGGGACTGTCTGAGCCGCCGTTTAATATGTCTAGGATCGACACTAGACCCAGTTTCTACGGTTACACTCTCACGGTTTTCGAGTTGTGTCTCTTTAAGATGACCCTGCTCAAATTTTATCCTTTCATTCAAGAATCCTTCGAGAGAACCATATGAGAGTTTATATGGTGTCTGTCCTATCCCGGAAGTACAACCTTCTACTACTACTACTACTACTACTACTACTATTATTATTATTATTATTATTATTATTATTATTATTATTATCTAACCTCCAACCCTAATTGGAAAAGCAAGATGCTATAAGCCTAAGGGCTCCAACGGGGAAAAATATCCCGGTGAGGAAAGGAAATAAGGAATTAATAAATGATGTGAGAAATAATTAACAATCACTGAAATAAAATATTTAAGAAAACAATAACAACAAAACATATCTCTCATATAAAAAGAGACTTATGTCAGCCTGTTCAACATAAAAACATTTTCTGCAAGTTTGAACTTTTGAACTTTCACCGCTATTAACGTTTTCCGTGGTTTTTCTATCGTTTTTCCGGTGTTTTTCGCGAGTTTTTAACGTTTTTCCGGTATTTTTCGCGGTTCTTTAAAGTTTTTCGATGTAAGATTCTGATCAGTCTCATTAAATACTCATCAGACGCAACTTGTTATATGAGTCTAGGCCAGTTTCTCACTGGCTTAAAAGAATAACTAATAATACCATGTAGAAACCTTACTCTTACAGATACGTAAGAGGTTTTGTGTGGGTAAGCGTATAATGTGTATGGCCTATATAGGAAGGAAGGGGGCCGGGTACACAAGGTGTATGATATGTTAGGGTGTAGTAAATAGCTGTAGCAATAAGGGCACCATCATGTATTCTCTGTCGATCAATGTCTAGAGAGAGAGAGAGAGAGAGAGAGAGAGGAGAGAGAGAGAGAGAGAGAGAGAGAGAGACGCTCTAAAGGTTCACATTAACACTGAACTTCGAATAGACTCTGGAAGGTGCTTGATCCTATGCACTTCTCTAGGGGGAGAGAGAGGAGAGAGAGAGAGAGAGAGAGAGAGAGAGAGAGACCCAGCAGTGTGTGATCATTTAGGAAGGAGATAGAGAAAGAGAGAGATGCAAAATTCATGCAATGTCTAGAGATAACGATAGAGATATTCTGCGACCAAGAGAGAGAGAGAGAGAGAGAGAGAGTCTATAGACGGTCTAAAGATTCACATTTACACTAAACCTCGAATAGACTCTAGACAGAGAACAGTATATATATAAAATAGAACATTGTCGCATTAATGAGAATGGAGGAGAAATAATGTACTGCGTAATAGAATTTCTTGAACCTAGAACGTTATGCTTACATTATAATATATACCATAGTTTTATTACATATCTTCATACAATTTTAACTAACAGCTTGAAATTATTTTAAGATTTTTTAATGACATGGAGTTGATTTTCAACCATTTTACTTCAAGTACAAAATTAATGTATCTATTTAGTAAGAAATTTATAATTTTGAAATAGCATATACACTGATAGTTGTAGGCCTACTATTAGGTATTAAGTAAAAAATAAAACAAATTTTTGATAAACGAATGTCTGATTCATTTGTATAATGTATAATTTTAATAGAAATATAAACTGGTTAAGTACAAATGGAAAATACAAGCTATTTTTCATTCCAAAATATTTTTAAATAAAAAAATGAAAGTCCTATTTGTGTAAATATTAAAATCATCACATAATATAATTAATTATATGAACATAACATAATGCGCATATAAGAATAATGATATAATGAATAAAAAAGAATATTCATATTGGCATAATAAGAAAACTTGTATACAATGCTATTTAAGATTTAGCTTAATGAAAGATATTTTAGAATTAAAAGGTGATCATATTAGTGTAGTTCTATTGCTGGTATCTGTTATTTTAAATGCAAAACCTCTTCTGCAAACCTTGAGAATGTATTGACCTAGAATGAGTCACAATTGGCATGAAACCTTAAATATTAAATGAAGTAAAGATTAGTGTCTATAATTCATTGTAATAAAAAAAAATGCCAACTGATACCCACCTATCAAAATAGCATGTATAGTATTAATCTTTCCGCTCACCAGGCTTAAGTAGGTCTATAAATTTGTAAAGGGTTTAGCATTAGCCCAAGCGTGAGCACCGGGAAGTCATATTTGTCTTATCCAGGAAAGCAACACGCAGGCGATCCTTTCCAGCAGCGGACCCAATAACCCTTTTAGAGAGAGAGAGAGAGAGAGAGAGAGAGAGAGAGAGAGGAGAGAGAGAGAGAGAGGAGAGAGAGAACATGTTATCTATAGCAGCCGACGTTCTTCTCACCCACCCCCCAATTTTCGCCCAAAACGCCAAACCCTCCCTCAGGCAATTGGTGTGCTGCTGCTCATGATATATGCTACCACGTGGCTGCCGGGCTTAGATGCAAAAGTGTTTTTGCATCGAAAATATAGTATATATTTTATTCTCTGTTTTGTATTTCATTTAAAGAATATTTATGCCATGTAAAGATAAATTGAGGCCATGTTAAGTTTAGTCTATGTTTAACCTAAGTCACGTTTGGCTATGTAAGTCTAGGAATCGAAACTGTTTTTTTTTTTTTTTCCTGGTGTTTCCTTAAGGGGAAACATCAATTATTATTTTGGAAATGTGTCGTCCTTAGATGGAAAACAATGGATCAGTTTACCCTATAGATGTTTATAACTATTCTATTTGTTTCCGCATTCCTTTCCTCACTAGGCTATTTTCCCTGTTGGAGCTCTTGGCCTTATAGCATCCTGCTTTCCCCAACTACGGCTGTAACTTAACAAATAATAATAATAATAATAATAATAATAATAATAATAATAATAATAATATAATAATAAAGTGGCAATGACTTCAGATTGAAAATACTTACAATTCTGTTTTCTGATTATTTTAGAGAAATCGGTGATTAGCCAATACAAATTTTACTTAAGTTAAGTTTATATATCAAAACAAAAGGCTGTTAAATATAGTTACAAGACGAAACGCAGTAGGTATAATTTTATTAGTTTATTTTTTAATTTAGAAGAAAGCCTAGGTTGGGTAGGTCTACCAAAGTCATGAAGAATTCGTCATTCACATAATATATTTAGCTTAATTATCAGCAATTTTGAAGTTATTTATTTAAATAAGCTAACCATTCATATCAAGTGATGTTAATCCATAATATATACGCATTACTGAAGACAGAAGGCTATACTTTACCTGGCTTAAAAGTCTCACTAGACCTAGTGCCACTTGCATTGGACTATCATGGTTAATTCGTTCAATCTTCTTCCCTTATTAAGCCAGTTTTATCCGGACCCGTATCCGGAAGGGAATTCAGGTTGACGCCCAAACCGGTGTAAAGAGAGAGAGAGAGAGAGAGAGGAGAGAGAGAGAGAGAGAGAGAGAGAGAGAGAGAGAGAGAGAGAGAGAGAGAGAGAGAGAGGAGAGAGAGTTGAGTAAAAGCAGGAAAACTCTGGTAGGAGGTTGGTTCCAATGGAAAGAAGAGATGAATCGAGGTGCTGCATCCCAGCAACTAATCGAAGAGAGAGAGAGAGAGAGAGAGAGAGAGAGAGAGAGAGAGAGAGAGAGAGAGAGAGAGAGAGAGAGAGATGATTTGCCTGAAGAATTTAAACAAACTGCTCTACTCTTTAATTATAGGGACTAAAATTTTTCATTTGAAAGCTAGTTAATTCTAGGTCCCTACTCTAGATTATATAATTATGTATTGGCAGCATATATACATAATAGAACATTGTGCTCATAATGTATATAATTTCCTGAATTGTTTGCAAAAAGGAAAACAGGTAAATAAATGAAAATATCAAAGACTACGAGTAAGAAAATCATGGTTTTTGAAGGTTAGCGTGTTTGAGGTTTCCATTAGAAAGTCTTTGTATTCTTTCATTTACACTTGTAAATCATTATAAGTGAAATATTAAGCGTTGTAATATAGACAATTTAAATTTCTATTTAATAGAGAAACGGGAAAGTAGCTTTCCAGGAAAATAAATAAAGGTGATTTTTCATCTTTCCTTTTTTTTTTTTTTTTTTTTTTTTGTGCACCTGCAGTGCAGGACGCCGCCCAACGGTGATCCTACAGTTTCATAACCTGCAGGACCCATTCCTATCAGTTACCGGCATTGAGTTTTTATCCTATTTTATCCTACTTTTACTTTTTTTTCATTTTTGGGGGGAGTTGCGGTAGAGAAATTAGCATCAACTCCAAAGACTCTCTCCATCAAGCTATCGGAATGCGGAAGTAAATTCACTTCGAAGCTATACGCCGCAAACGCAACCCTAAAATACTAACCTAGAAATTAATCAAATTTTATTTCAAACCCTCAAAATAAAAAATAAATATATCTTGATAAAAATAAACCATAAGGAAACAATACTGCACTTCAGAGACAGTCAGTAGTAAACATAAAGAGGTCTTGCAGTCGGTGGGCGTGGCAACACTGGCATCCTATTGATCCGCCCCCTCTTGCGGCGTTGCCACTTCTGCAAATCTTTCTTCCACCCTCACTCTACACGCATTTGCATTCGTGTCTTTTATTTAATTTTTCTTTCTCCATATTTTAGAAACTTTGTTTCTATCTATACGGTTCCTATATACGTTTTGGGTATATTAGACCGTTCTATTTATTATACCAAACCCCAAATACATCAAAAACATCCTTAGAGATATAATAACAAGTAAAATAAAAGAGAAATTTCTCTCTACAGATTGTAGACGACTGACAGAAAGTACTGTACTGTACAAAAGTATTGACAGATTCGAATGACTCAGAGCTCACGAACGGAAAGCCGATAAGTGAATCAGTGCAAGGCCAACAAGTAGATCTATAAAAGGACGACATGAAGGTGCACAGAGACGAGTATATAGATATTTTATAGACTCAGGGGAGGAGGCAATGTCTGCACGGAATGGGGAACGCTGGAAAGAGGAGGAAAGGTAAAGAACACCTGGGGTTTGGGTTCCCTTTGCCAAATCACCTCCTACCGCCTCCACCCACACTTTGCCACCCCTCCACCCTCTCTCTCTCTCTCTCTCTCTCTCTCTCTCTCTCTCTCTTTAATTATTAAGCTACATGAGGTTAACAAATATTTCCGAGAACTTTTTTTGTGATCTAAACATTTCTTATGCTTTGTAAACTTAAAATATTTAAAGAGCAATTGGGTCCTCTCTCTCTCTCTCTCTCTCTCTCTCTCTCTCTCTCTTTAATTATTAAGCTACATGAGGTTAATACTTCCAAGCACTTTTTTTGTGATCTAAATATTTCTTATGCTTTGTAAACTAAAAATATTTAAAGAGCAATTGGGTCTGCCCCATTTTTTTATACCCTACTATACTTCATTTGCAAAAGGCTTTCTACTCCTACACCATCGCCTATCTTCGACCTACTTTATCCTACGTTATCTACATAAATAGATATGGCATGATAGTGTCATGTTTCTAATGCCTTGGGCATTTGATTCACTATTTATAACCACGTAATGCAATCGGAAACCTGTAAAAACTAGTGGTACTCCGACTGTAATTTTGTATCATAAAATATTGTCTTTTATATCATCATTGATACAAAGCTTCATAGTACTTTGTAACTTGAGTATAGGCCTATTACAGTCTAGAAGAAACAAATAATAATACCAATTCCCTAATATCACAAGAGAGTCTGCCCCTCTCTTTTATTCTTCTCCTGTACTTCTCTTTCTCCCTATTTCCTTAATCTTTCCCATCCCGAGTACCTGCCTTTGAGCTATAAACTGGATTGTATCCAGGGGTACTCTTCCTTTCCCCATATTCCCCACTTCCCTATTCTTATTATTATTATTATTATTATTATTACTATTATTATTATTATTATTATTATTATTATTATTATTATTATAGGCCTACATCTCACACATAGCTAGCAGGGCAGAGGGTAGAATCAGTTTACCTTTGATTGAAGTCTTTTTTTATTCTTCCTATTATCTGTGGCATTCAATTTGTGGAATATCATGGCTTTCCATAGCCTGACTAAATCCAAAAAGGATTCATTCGTAAAGGATATCCAGTTCCTACGCCCTTTGCGCCAATAGGCGTAGGAGGAGATGATGATGATGATGATGATCGTAGCTTTATCTCCCTATTCATGATAATTCCCTCCATTGTCCATACGGTAATAGGGTAAATTCTCTTACTAATTATATAGTTGGGTCAAGTCTCCCCTCATTAACTACATAAATGGGTCAATAATCCCCTCTTTGTCTCTTCTCATACACCAATTTGAAGATTCCTCACCTTAACACTAATTGGACCCTGTCATCCTTCACAATTAATTGGGTCATTTCTCTGCTTGGTCATCAATTAATTTGACCAAGTCTCCCCTCACTCATGAACTAAATGGGCCAAGTCTTCCCTCACTGACCAACTAATTGGGTCAAGTTTCCCCTTATTCGCCAACTGATCTGGCCAAGTCCCCCCTCTCTTGTCATTTCATTTGACCAAGTCTTCCCTTGCTGACCAACTAATTTGGCCAAGTTCCCCTCCTTTACCAACTAAATCTCTCCTCACTGACCAAATAATGTGGGCAAGTCTCTCCTCACTGACCAAATAATGTGGGCAAGTCTCTCCTCACTGACCAAATAATGTGGGCAAGTCCCTCCTCACTGACCAAATAATGTGGGCAAGTCTCTCCTCACTGACCAAATAATGTGGGCAAGTCTCTCCTCACTGACCAAGTAATTTGGCCAAGTCTCCCCTCACTGACCAAATAATGTGGGCAAGTCTCTCCTCACTGACCAAATAATGTGGGCAAGTCTCTCCTCACTGACCAAATAATGTGGGCAAGTCTCTCCTCACTGACCAAGTAATTTGGCCAAGTCTCCCTTCACTGAGCAAATAATGTGGCCAAGTCTCCCCTCACTGACCAAGTAATTTGGCCAAGTCTCCCCTCACTGACCAAATAATGTGGCCAAGTCTCCCCTCACTGAACAAATACTTTGGCCAAGTCTCCCCTCACTGACCAAATAATGTGGCCAAGTCTCCCCTCACTGACCAAGTAATTTGGCCAAGTCTCCCCTCACTGACCAAATAATGTGGCCAAGTCTCCCCTCACTGACCAAGTAATTTGGCCAAGTCTCCCCTCACTGACCAAATAATGTGGGCAAGTCTCTCCTCACTGACCAAATAATGTGGGCAAGTCTCTCCTCACTGACCAAATAATGTGGGCAAGTCTCTCCTCACTGACCAAATAATGTGGGCAAGTCTCTCCTCACTGACCAAGTAATTTGGCCAAGTCTCCCCTCACTGACCAAATAATGTGGGCAAGTCTCTCCTCACTGACCAAATAATGTGGGCAAGTCTCTCCTCACTGACCAAATAATGTGGGCAAGTCTCTCCTCACTGACCAAATAATGTGGGCAAGTCTCTCCTCACTGACCAAGTAATTTGGCCAAGTCTCCCTTCACTGAGCAAATAATGTGGCCAAGTCTCCCCTCACTGACCAAGTAATTTGGCCAAGTCTCCCCTCACTGACCAAATAATGTGGCCAAGTCTCCCCTCACTGAACAAATACTTTGGCCAAGTCTCCCCTCACTGACCAAATAATGTGGCCAAGTCTCCCCTCACTGACCAAGTAATTTAGCCAAGTCTCCCCTCACTGACCAAATAATGTGGCCAAGTCTCCCCTCACTGACCAAGTAATTTGGCCAAGTCTCCCCTCACTGACCAAATAATGTGGGCAAGTCTCTCCTCACTGACCAAATAATGTGGGCAAGTCTCTCCTCACTGACCAAATAATGTGGGCAAGTCTCTCCTCACTGACCAAATAATGTGGGCAAGTCTCTCCTCACTGACCAAGTAATTTGGCCAAGTCTCCCCTCACTGACCAAATAATGTGGGCAAGTCTCTCCTCACTGACCAAATAATGTGGGCAAGTCTCTCCTCACTGACCAAATAATGTGGGCAAGTCTCTCCTCACTGACCAAATAATGTGGGCAAGTCTCTCCTCACTGACCAAATAATTTGGCCAAGTCTCTCCTCACTGACCAAATAATGTGGCCAAGTCTCTCCTCACTGACCAAATAATGTGGCCAAGTCTCCCCTCACTGACCAAATAATTTGCCCAAGTCTCCCCTCACTAACCAAATAATGTGGCCAAGTCTCTCCTCACTGACCAAATAATGTGGCCAAGTCTCCCCTCACTGACCAAATAATTTGCCCAAGTCTCCCCTCACTAACCAAATAATGTGGCCAAGTCTCTCCTCACTGACCAAATAATGTGGCCAAGTCTCTCCTCACTGACCAAATAATGTGGCCAAGTCTCCCCTCACTGACCAAATAATTTGCCCAAGTCTCCCCTCACTAACCAAATAATGTGGCCAAGTCTCTCCTCACTGACCAAATAATGTGGCCAAGTCTCCCCTCACTGACCAAATAATTTGCCCAAGTCTCCCCTCACTAACCAAATAATGTGGCCAAGTCTCTCCTCACTGACCAAATAATGTGGCCAAGTCTCTCCTCACTGACCAAATAATGTGGCCAAGTCTCTCCTCACTGACCAAATAATGTGGCCAAGTCTCTCCTCACTGACCAAATAATGTGGCCAAGTCTCCCCTCACTGACCAAATAATTTGCCCAAGTCTCCCCTCACTAACCAAATAATGTGGCCAAGTCTCTCCTCACTGACCAAATAATGTGGCCAAGTCTCCCCTCACTGACCAAAGAATTTGCCCAAGTCTCCCCTCACTAACCAAATAATGTGGCCAAGTCTCTCCTCACTGACCAAATAATGTGGCCAAGTCTCCCCTCACTGACCAAATAATTTGCCCAAGTCTCCCCTCACTAACCAAATAATGTGGCCAAGTCTCTCCTCACTGACCAAATAATGTGGCCAAGTCTCTCCTCACTGACCAAATAATGTGGCCAAGTCTCCCCTCACTGACCAAATAATTTGCCCAAGTCTCCCCTCACTAACCAAATAATGTGGCCAAGTCTCTCCTCACTGACCAAATAATGTGGCCAAGTCTCCCCTCACTGACCAAATAATTTGCCCAAGTCTCCCCTCACTAACCAAATAATGTGGCCAAGTCTCTCCTCACTGACCAAATAATGTGGCCAAGTCTCCCCTCACTAACCAAATAATGTGGTCAAGTCTCCCCTCACTAACCAAATAATGTGGCCAAGTCTCCCCTCACTGACCAAATAATTTGCCCAAGTCTCCCCTCACTAACCAAATAATGTGGCCAAGTCTCTCCTCACTGACCAAATAATGTGGCCAAGTCTCCCCTCACTGACCAAATAATGTGGCCAAGTCTCCCCTCACTGACCAAATAATGTGGCCAAGTCTCCCCTCACTAACCAAATAATGTGGCCAAGTCTCCCCTCACTGACCAAATAATGTGGCCAAGTCTCCCCTCACTGACCAAATAATGTGGCCAAGTCTCCCCTCACTGACCAAATAATGTGGCCAAGTCTCCCCTCACTAACCAAATAATGTGGCCAAGTCTCCCCTCACTGACCAAATAATTTGCCCAAGTCTCCCCTCACTAACCAAATAATGTGGCCAAGTCTCTCCTCACTGACCAAATAATGTGGCCAAGTCTCCCCTCACTGACCAAATAATTTGCCCAAGTCTCCCCTCACTAACCAAATAATGTGGCCAAGTCTCCCCTCACTGACCAAGTAATTTGTCCAAGTCTCCCCTCACTAACCAAATAATGTGGCCAAGTCTCCCCTCACTGACCAAATAATTTGCCCAAGTCTCCCCTCACTAACCAAATAATGTGGCCAAGTCTCCCCTCACTGACCAAATAATTTGCCCAAGTCTCCCCTCACTAACCAAATAATGTGGCCAAGTCTCCCCTCACTGACCAAGTAATTTGTCCAAGTCTCCCCTCACTAACCAAATAATGTGGCCAAGTCTCCCCTCACTGAACAAATAATGTGGCCAAGTCTCCCCTCACTGACCAAGT
Source organism: Palaemon carinicauda (assembly GCF_036898095.1). NCBI lineage: Eukaryota > Metazoa > Arthropoda > Malacostraca > Decapoda > Palaemonidae > Palaemon > Palaemon carinicauda. The sequence continues at coordinate 4,334,537 of NC_090740.1, forward strand.
AATTTGCCCAAGTCTCCCCTCACTAACCAAATAATGTGGCCAAGTCTCCCCTCACTGACCAAGTAATTTGTCCAAGTCTCCCCTCACTAACCAAATAATGTGGCCAAGTCTCTCCTCACTGACCAAGTAATTTGCCCAAGTCTCCCCTCACTAACCAAATAATGTGGCCAAGTCTCCCCTCACTGACCAAGTAATTTGCCCAAGTCTCCCCTCACTAACCAAATAATGTGGCCAAGTCTCTCCTCACTGACCAAGTAATTTGCCCAAGTCTCCCCTCACTAACCAAATAATGTGGCCAAGTCTCCCCTCACTGACCAAGTAATTTGTCCAAGTCTCCCCTCACTAACCAAATAATGTGGCCAAGTCTCCCCTCACTGACCAAGTAATTTGTCCAAGTCTCCCCTCACTAACCAAATAATGTGGCCAAGTCTCCCCTCACTGACCAAGTAATTTGCCCAAGTCTCCCCTCACTAACCAAATAATGTGGCCAAGTCTCCCCTCACTGACCAAGTAATTTGTCCAAGTCTCCCCTCACTAACCAAATAATGTGGCCAAGTCTCCCCTCACTGACCAAGTAATTTGTCCAAGTCTCCCCTCACTAACCAAATAATGTGGCCAAGTCTCCCCTCACTGACCAAGTAATTTGTCCAAGTCTCCCCTCACTAACCAAATAATGTGGCCAAGTCTCCCCTCACTGACCAAGTAATTTGTCCAAGTCTCCCCTCACTAACCAAATAATGTGGCCAAGTCTCCCCTCACTGACCAAGTAATTTGTCCAAGTCTCCCCTCACTAACCAAATAATGTGGCCAAGTCTCTCCTCACTGACCAAGTAATTTGCCCAAGTCTCCCCTCACTAACCAAATAATGTGGCCAAGTCTCCCCTCACTGACCAAGTAATTTGTCCAAGTCTCCCCTCACTAACCAAATAATGTGGCCAAGTCTCCCCTCACTGACCAAGTAATTTGTCCAAGTCTCCCCTCACTAACCAAATAATGTGGCCAAGTCTCCCCTCACTGACCAAATAATTTGCCCAAGTCTCCCCTCACTAACCAAATAATGTGGCCAAGTCTCCCCTCACTGACCAAGTAATTTGTCCAAGTCTCCCCTCACTAACCAAATAATGTGGCCAAGTCTCCCCTCACTGACCAAGTAATTTGTCCAAGTCTCCCCTCACTAACCAAATAATGTGGCCAAGTCTCTCCTCACTGACCAAGTAATTTGTCCAAGTCTCCCCTCACTAACCAAATAATGTGGCCAAGTCTCCCCTCACTGACCAAGTAATTTGTCCAAGTCTCCCCTCACTAACCAAATAATGTGGCCAAGTCTCCCCTCACTGACCAAATAATTTGTCCAAGTCTCCCCTCACTAACCAAATAATGTGGCCAAGTCTCCCCTCACTGACCAAGTAATTTGTCCAAGTCTCCCCTCACTAACCAAATAATGTGGCCAAGTCTCCCCTCACTGACCAAGTAATTTGTCCAAGTCTCCCCTCACTAACCAAATAATGTGGCCAAGTCTCCCCTCACTGACCAAGTAATTTGTCCAAGTCTCCCCTCACTAACCAAATAATGTGGCCAAGTCTCCCCTCACTGACCAAGTAATTTGTCCAAGTCTCCCCTCACTAACCAAATAATGTGGCCAAGTCTCTCCTCACTGACCAAGTAATTTGCCCAAGTCTCCCCTCACTAACCAAATAATGTGGCCAAGTCTCCCCTCACTGACCAAGTAATTTGTCCAAGTCTCCCCTCACTAACCAAATAATGTGGCCAAGTCTCTCCTCACTGACCAAGTAATTTGCCCAAGTCTCCCCTCACTAACCAAATAATGTGGCCAAGTCTCCCCTCACTGACCAAGTAATTTGTCCAAGTCTCCCCTCACTAACCAAATAATGTGGCCAAGTCTCCCCTCACTGACCAAGTAATTTGCCCAAGTCTCCCCTCACTAACCAAATAATGTGGCCAAGTCTCCCCTCACTGACCAAGTAATTTGCCCAAGTCTCCCCTCACTAACCAAATAATGTGGCCAAGTCTCCCCTCACTGACCAAGTAATTTGTCCAAGTCTCCCCTCACTAACCAAATAATGTGGCCAAGTCTCCCCTCACTGACCAAGTAATTTGTCCAAGTCTCCCCTCACTGACCAAATAATGTGGCCAAGTCTCCCCTCACTGACCAAATAATTTGCCCAAGTCTCCCCTCACTAACCAAATAATGTGGCCAAGTCTCCCCTCACTGACCAAATAATTTGCCCAAGTCTCCCCTCACTAACCAAATAATGTGGCCAAGTCTCCCCTCACTGACCAAGTAATTTGTCCAAGTCTCCCCTCACTAACCAAATAATGTGGCCAAGTCTCTCCTCACTGACCAAATAATGTGGCCAAGTCTCCCCTCACTAACCAAATAATTTGTCCAAGTCTCCCCTCACTAACCAAATAATGTGGCCAAGTCTCCCCTCACTGACCAAGTAATTTGTCCAAGTCTCCCCTCACTAACCAAATAATGTGGCCAAGTCTCTCCTCACTGACCAAATAATGTGGCCAAGTCTCCCCTCACTGACCAAGTAATTTGCCCAAGTCTCCCCTCACTAACCAAATAATGTGGCCAAGTCTCCCCTCACTGACCAAGTAATTTGTCCAAGTCTCCCCTCACTAACCAAATAATGTGGCCAAGTCTCTCCTCACTGACCAAATAATGTGGCCAAGTCTCCCCTCACTGACCAAATAATTTGCCCAAGTCTCCCCTCACTAACCAAATAATGTGGCCAAGTCTCCCCTCACTGACCAAGTAATTTGTCCAAGTCTCCCCTCACTAACCAAATAATGTGGCCAAGTCTCTCCTCACTGACCAAATAATGTGGCCAAGTCTCCCCTCACTGACCAAATAATTTGCCCAAGTCTCCCCTCACTAACCAAATAATGTGGCCAAGTCTCCCCTCACTGACCAAATAATTTGCCCAAGTCTCCCCTCACTAACCAAATAATGTGGCCAAGTCTCCCCTCACTGACCAAGTAATTTGTCCAAGTCTCCCCTCACTAACCAAATAATGTGGCCAAGTCTCTCCTCACTGACCAAATAATGTGGCCAAGTCTCCCCTCACTGACCAAATAATTTGCCCAAGTCTCCCCTCACTAACCAAATAATGTGGCCAAGTCTCCCCTCACTGACCAAGTAATTTGTCCAAGTCTCCCCTCACTAACCAAATAATGTGGCCAAGTCTCCCCTCACTGACCAAATAATTTGCCCAAGTCTCCCCTCACTGACCAAATAATGTGGCCAAGTCTCCCCTCACTGAACAAATAATTTGACCAAGTCTCCCCTCACTAACCAAATAATGTGGCCAAGTCTCCCCTCACTGACCAAGTAATTTGTCCAAGTCTCTCCTCACTGACCAAATAATGTGGCCAAGTCTCCCCTCACTGACCAAATAATTTGCCCAAGTCTCCCCTCACTGACCAAATAATGTGGCCAAGTCTCCCCTCACTGAACAAATAATTTGACCAAGTCTCCCCTCAGACCAAATAATGTGGCCAAGTCTCTCCTCACTGACCAAATAATGTGGCCAAGTCCCCCCTCACTGAACAAATAATGTGGCCAAGTCTCCCCTCACTGACCAAATAATGTGGCCAAGTCTCCCCTCACTGACCAAATAATGTGGCCAAGTCTCCCCTCACTGACCAAATAATTTGCCCAAGTCTCCCCTCACTAACCAAATAATGTGGCCAAGTCTCCCCTCACTGACCAAGTAATTTGTCCAAGTCTCCCCTCACTAACCAAATAATGTGGCCAAGTCTCCCCTCACTGACCAAATAATTTGCCCAAGTCTCCCCTCACTGACCAAATAATGTGGCCAAGTCTCCCCTCACTGAACAAATAATTTGACCAAGTCTCCCCTCACTAACCAAATAATGTGGCCAAGTCTCCCCTCACTGACCAAGTAATTTGTCCAAGTCTCTCCTCACTGACCAAATAATGTGGCCAAGTCTCCCCTCACTGACCAAATAATTTGCCCAAGTCTCCCCTCACTGACCAAATAATGTGGCCAAGTCTCCCCTCACTGAACAAATAATTTGACCAAGTCTCCCCTCAGACCAAATAATGTGGCCAAGTCTCTCCTCACTGACCAAATAATGTGGCCAAGTCCCCCCTCACTGAACAAATAATGTGGCCAAGTCTCCCCTCACTGACCAAATAATGTGGCCAAGTCTCCCCTCACTGAACAAATAATTTGGCCAAGTCCCACCTCACTGAACAAATAATGTGGCCAAGTCTCCCCTCACTGAACAAATAATTTGGCCAAGTCCCCCCTCACTGAACAAATAATGTGGCCAAGTCTCCCCTCACTGAACAAATAATTTGACCAAGTCTCCCCTCAGACCAAATAATGTGGCCAAGTGTCCCCTTACTGAACAAATAATTTGGCCAAGTCCCCCCTCACTGAACAAATAATGTGGCCAAGTCTCCCCTCACTAACCAAATAATTTGCCCAAGTCTCCCCTCACTGAACAAATAATTTGACCAAGTCTCCCCTCAGACCAAATAATGTGGCCAAGTCTCTCCTCACTGACCAAATAATGTGGCCAAGTCCCCCCTCACTGAACAAATAATGTGGCCAAGTCTCCCCTCACTGACCAAATAATGTGGCCAAGTCTCCCCTCACTGAACAAATAATTTGGCCAAGTCCCCCCTCACTGAACAAATAATGTGGCCAAGTCTCTCCTCACTGACCAAATAATGTGGCCAAGTCTCCCCTCACTGACCAAATAATGTGGCCAAGTCCCCCCTCACTGAACAAATAATGTGGCCAAGTCTCCCCTCACTGAACAAATAATGTGGCCAAGTCTCCCCTCACTGAACAAATAATGTGGCCAAGTCTCCCCTCACTGACCAAATAATGTGGCCAAGTCTCCCCTCACTGAACAAATAATGTGGCCAAGTCTCTCCTCACTGACCAAATAATGTGGCCAAGTCTCCCCTCACTGAACAAATAATGTGGCCAAGTCTCCCCTCACTGAACAAATAATGTGGCCAACTCTCCCCTCACTGACCAAATAATGTGGCCAAGTCTCCCCTCACTGAACAAATAATGTGGCCAAGTCCCCCCTCACTGAACAAATAATGTGGCCAAGTCTCTCCTCACTGACCAAATAATGTGGCCAAGTCTCCCCTCACTGAACAAATAATGTGGCCAAGTCTCCCCTCACTGAACAAATAATGTGGCCAAGTCCCCCCTCACTGAACAAATAATGTGGCCAAGTCTCTCCTCACTGACCAAATAATGTGGCCAAGTCTCCCCTCACTGACCAAATAATGTGGCCAAGTCTCCCCTCACTGTCCAAATAATGTGGCCAAGTCTCCCCTCACTGACCAAATACTGTGGCCAAGTCTCCCCTCACTGACCAAATAATGTGGCCAAGTCTCCCCTCACTGACCAAATAATGTGGCCAAGTCTCCCCTCACTGACCAAATAATGTGGCCAAGTCTCCCCTCACTGACCAAATAATGTGGCCAAGTCTCCCCTCACTGACCAAATAATTAGGCCAAGTCTCTCCTCACTGACCAAATAATGTGGCCAAGTCCCCCCTCACTGAACAAATAATTTGACCAAGTCTCCCCTCACTGACCAAATAATGTGGCCAAGTCCCCCCTCACTGAACAAATAATTTGGCCAAGCCTCCCTTCACTGACCAAATAATGTGGGCAAGTCTCCCCTCACTGACCAAATAATGTGGCCAAGTCTCTCCTCACTGACCAAATAATGTGGCCAAGTCTCTTCTCACTGACCAAATAATGTGGCCAAGTCTCCCCTCACTGACCAAATAATTAGGCCAAGTCTCTCCTCATTGACCAAATAATATAACCAAGTCTCCCATCACTAACAAAATAGGTCAATATTCCCTCACACCAATTAATTTGTCAAGTCTCCCCTCACTGACCATATAATTTGGCCAAGTCTCCACTTACCAACAAATTGGTTCAAGCCTCCCTTCACTGAGCAAATAATGTGGCCAAGTCTCCCCTCACTGACCAATTAATTGGTCAAGTCTCCCCTCACTGACCAAATAATTTGGTCAAGTCTCCCCTCACTGACCAAATAATGTAGCCAAGTCTCCACTCGCCAACAAATTGGGTCAAGTATTCCCTCACACCAATGACTTAGGAACTAAGAAATCAGGTCTTTATAAACAATCAAAAGAAAATTACTGGAGTTCCCATGATTTTAACTCTCACTGCTAAAAATATTCGGTTGGTTGAAGATCAGTAAAAGCTAAAATATATCCTGCTAAATATCGAGATGGAAATTTTCTATAAATTTGAATTATCCAGAGTTATTATTATTATTATTATCATTATTATTAGCCAAGCTACAACACAAGTTGGAAAAGCAAGATGCTATAAGCCCAAGGGCTCCAATAGGGAAAAATAGCCCAGTGAGGAAAGAAAATAAGGAAATAAATAAATGATGAGAACAAATTAACAATAAATCATTCTAAGAACAGTAACATCAAAATAGATATGTCATATATAAACTATTTAACAACGTCAAAAACAGATATGTCATATATAAACTATAAAAAGACTCATGTCAGCCTGGTCAACATAAAAACATTTGCTCCAACTTTGAACTTTTCTAAAATTTTAAACCATAACTGAATATATATCAACTCAGACCTTAAGAAGTCATGGATGAATTATTATTATCATTATCCTTATTATTATTTTTACTGGCTAAGTTACGATCCTAGTTGGAAAAACAGAATGCTTATAGCCCTAGGCCTAGTTGGAAAAGCAGAATGTAATAGCCCTAGGCCTAGTTGGAAAAACAGAATGCTTATAGCCCTAGGCCTAGTTGGAAAAGCAGAATGCAATAGCCCTAGGCCTAGTTGGAAAAGTAGAATGCTTATAGCCCTAGGCCTAGTTGAAAAAATAGAATGCTTATAGCCCTAGGCCTAGTTAGAAAAGCACAATGCTTATGGCCCTAGGCCTAGTTGGAAAAGCAGAATGCTTATAGCCCTAGACCTTGTTGGAAAAGAAGAATGCTTATAACCCTAGGCCTAGTTGGAAAAGCAGAAAGCTTATAGCCCTACAACTAGTTGGAAAAGCAGAATGCTTATAGCCTTAGGCCTCCAACTAAGAAAAAGTAGCCCAGTGCGGAAAAAGCTCCTTTACTATATAGTACCTAAGTTGTCCAAAGTGGAGTGGATGTATGTAAGATAAGATGGGACTAAGCAAACAGGGTTTTTGAAATTACTTTCAAAGTCTCTCAATATTAATTTCCCATAATTGTGAGGTGCGTAAATGTTTCAGCTTGAGTTCTTAATCTCTTTTTCCAATTTCCTATTCTCAGACTTATGGGACTATTGAATCGAAGAGTGAATCTGATTTGACTGTAGATTAATATCACATAGAATATGTTTTTTTTTTTTATTTGTTAATTATCCTTTGTAAAACGCCTGTTTTAGACCATTCCGAGTTTAAGAGGTAGTTCTTTTAAATGAGGGAGAGAACCCCACTTAACATATTGTTGTTTTCAATATTTCCATGAATCTTACCTTTGAATACAAAAGGCTATCAGTTGTAAAGGCCAATTTGACGACCTCTGAATAAGAAATAATAAAATGTTATCTTATAGACATTTCCCATGCACTAAGAGGCGAGTAAAAACTATAGGTTCTCGGTTGAAAACCAGATCCATCTGGACTACTTTCGTGAATTAAGCGAAAATTTGTCTGTTTTTTATTATTTTATTGTGATTTCGTTATGGTTTAGTTTAATGTTAACTTTTGAACATTAGTCGTTTACTGAAATATTGTTTTAAATGCAAGACTAAGTTATATTTGAACACATCCCCGATACTATACAATAGTCTCTCAAGAGACATCCGAATTGAGGATATTTGAGGCTTTCAAGACTCAAGAGGAAACTGAAATTATTTTTATTCAGCGAGTGTTTTAACAGTGATGATCGAACAGTAAGCGAACGATACGAATTGTGAAATGTTAAATACTCCCGAATGATCATAAAACGACCGTAGAGGTCCTGTAGAGAGTAGGATTCCCTTGCTGTAGAGGACAAGATAAGCAGTCCTTAAATAAACAAACAAAACAGTCGAACTTAATCCTTGTGTGTACCTTCCATGGCTCCAATTGTTCGTTAAACTTTCGTTGTCTTCAAAAGTGTAGAACTTTATGGAGGTGAGAATAATGCGTACTTTAAGATTGCCAACGAATTGTTTAAAGAAAATTATGTTAAGGGCTAAAGAAAGACACTTTAGTTGCTATACTAAATCAGGTTAGTGTTTTGGTGACGTCATCTTCGAGTGTTTGTGAAGTTTTTACCGAGCAAGTTACCGATGTGTAGCCTACACCACGGTTTAGGTATAGTATTCAATATTTCTGTTATATTGGGTTCAGTTTTAGATTTGACTTGGTATTAGTTATTAATTTCCTGTAGTTATTAATCATGCTGTTACTTAGGTGTCAACAATTTTTGTCTGTGGAGTCTGCTAAAGGCACTAGCCTATCTTACTTGTTACTTGTTTTTGGGTTTAAATCCAACCCTCCACTGAAGTCGAGTGAACTACTTCTCGGGCTTGTCCATATTAATCATCTAACGAAACATTTTCATTATAACTTATACAATTCTTTGATTGTAGCATCTTCCAAATCATATCTTGTGAAAAGTAATGTCTTTAGTTTCTTCTTAAATTCAGTTGCTCCCTTTAGGTCCTTCATTTCAGTTGGCAGTTTATTATAATGTCTAGGCGCACAGTAGCTAAAAGCCCTTTCACCAAATTTACAATTTGTTCTTGGTTCAGATAGCCTATGTTTGTCACTCATGTGTCTTATGTTAACATTTGTTTCTAGTTCTAGTTTATTCAGGCATTCTTTTAGATATTTTGGTTCATTTTGGTTCAGTATCTTAAACGTTAGTAAGAGTAGCTGTATATTCAATTCTCGTTTTTACCGGCAGCCAGTGTAATTTAATTAGTGCATGGGTAACTCTTTCCCTATTGTGTAGTCCTTTTATTAATCTAGCGGCTCTGTTTTGTACTCTCTGAATTTTCTTCTTTTATTGTATATTCTAGTGATTCTTTTGTCTAACATACAATAATATTGCTATCAAATGTAAGATGAATAGAAGCATTTGCTGTGCTCTTACCAACTGGCTATATATATCAACCATAGAATTTTTTTTCTCTCAAGGACAGACAATGGCGTACCAACTAAACCATATCTCCCAGGTTTTTACCCAAAGATCCTGTCAGTAAGGATGTGGAGGCTGGCCAATTCAGAAGGTAGAAATGATTACAAATATATTTTTTTTCTGGATATATACCTAGATCAAGCTCAGAATATATCTGAGTAAAATTGGAGTATAATCTAGAACTACATGTGAATGCATTTCTTTTACAATAGGGCCTATAGCTATAGTATTTAATGATGCTACACCAGTTATTCATGAAAAAAAGGCCCCAGTTTTTTTACCCAATGATACTGTCAGTAAGGGTGTGGAAGGTAGCCAGTTCAAATTGTAGAAAGGATTACAAAAATACTTGTGGATATATACCTAGATTAAGCTCAGAATATATCAGAGTAAAATTCTAGTATAACTTAGGCCTACATGTGAATGTATTTCTTGAGCTCAGAATATATCTGAGCAAAATTCTAGTATAACTCAGGCTTACATGTGAATGTATTTCTTGAGCTCAGAATATATCTGAGTACAATTCTAGTATAACTCAGGCCTACATGTGAATGTATTTCTTGAGCTCAGAATATATCTGAGTACAATTCTAGTATAACTTAGGCCTACATGTGAATGTATTTCTTGAGCTCAGAATATATCTGAGTAAAATTCTAGTATAACTTAGGCCTACATGTGAGTGTATTTCTTTTAGAATAGGGCCTACAGCGTATTTAATGATGTAACACCAGTTATTCACGAAAAAATGTCCCCATGTTCTTACCTAAAGATACTGTCAATAAGGCTGTGGAGGGTAGCCTATTCATAATGTAGAAATAATTAGAATTGTATATATTGTTTTTTGCATATTATTATTATTATTATTATTATTATTATTATTACTTGCTAAGCTACACCCCTAGTTCGAAAAGCAGGATGCTATAAGCCTAAGGTCTGCAACAGGGAAAATAGCCCAATGAGGATAGGAAATAAGGAAAAACTACAAGAGAAGTTTAAGAACAATAATACCACTGAAATAAATCTTTCATATATAAACTATAAAAACTTGAAATTAACAAGAGGATAAAAAATTCAAAATAACAAGAGGAAGAGACAAGATAGAATAGTGTGCCCTTGTGTACCCTCATGCAAGAGATCAAACTCAGAATATATCTGAGTAAAACTTTAATATAACTTAGGCCTACATGTGAATGCATTTATTTTAGAATTAGACCTATAGCTTTAGTATTTAATGATACTACTGTTGTGGTCGCCGATGTGGTAACGTCCATGACTGGTAAACGCTAGACTGGGGTTCGAGTCCCGCTCAAACTCGTATAGTTCCTTTGGTCGCTGCAACCTCACCCTCCTTTTGAGATAAGGATGGGGAGGGGGGTGTTTGGGAGAGCCTATAGGTCTATCTACTGAGTCATCAGCAGCCGTTATTATTATTATTATTATTATTATTAGCTGAGCTACAACCCTAATTGGAAAAACAAAATGCTATAAGCCCAAGGGCTCCAACAGGGAGAAATAGCCCAGTGTGGAAAGGAAATAAGAAAATGAATCAACAATATAAGATGTAATGAAAAAATTATAGTAAAACATTTTTCGAACATTAACAACATTAAAACATATATTTAATATATAAACTATAAAAGGAATGTAACCCTGTTCAACATAAAAACATTTGCTACGAGTTTGAGCTTTTGAAGTTCTACTGATTCAACTACCCTTGGCCCTACTTGATCCTAGCTTGGGTGGAGAGGTGGCTTAGGTGCTGATCATATGTATATATGGTCAGTCTCTAGGGCATTGTCCTGCTTGATAGGACAATGTCACTGTCCCTTGTAGCTGCCATTCGTGACTGGCCTTTAAACCTTTAAATAAGCTATTCATGCAAAATGTTACTTACTTCATATTCTTCTTGTCTTTCTATTTTCATCATTTAGTTACAAAACTTCTGTAACAACCAATTCAAACCAAAAAAAAAAAAATAGAAGGATTTGTGATATAACAACAAAAGTTAGTTTTTCATTTTTTATTCTTTTATTTCAAGACATTCAAAAAATTTGAGGATGACATTCAATCAAGGCAGAACATAATTCAAAGCTATAAAAGTTAGACAGGGAAATTACAGGACACATTTAATTTTTCCCCAGTTCTTTGTAACTATTTTTCCTACATATTGGAATTTGCCAGTGATACTGTAAAATAACCAACAGATTTAATTCAGTTCAGATAATTCAAAATTCATTATGGTACATACAAACTTTAGTTCAGTATGACCTGCCATTCTTTATTTTTTTTTTTTTCAAAAACCCAATTTCAGAAGAGCTTCCTTCATTTCACTCCTACCGAGGCTAAAAACAACCCATAACATGAAATATATTCCACTTCAAGAGTTTTTTTCCCAATGACCCTTCAATGACTTAAACCCTATCCACTTTAAATCAATATATTCAGATATAAATAGATTACCAGAATTTCAGTGTTAGATTCATACCCAAAACTTTTCCAGGTCACACGAGCCTAGCTAACTCTTTGCTGTACCCGCAAGGCATACCTGGATAGTTAACAGTAACCAGATATGAGCCTGGCTTACCCTTTGCTGTACTGTAAGGCACACCTGGATAGTTAACAGTAACCAGATATGAGCCTGGCTTACCCTTTGCTGTACTGCAAGGCACACCTGGATAGTTAACAGTAACCAGATATGAGCCTAGCTTACCCTTTGCTGTACTGCAAGGCACATCTAGATAGTTAACAGTAACCAGATATGAGGCTAGCTTACCCTTTGCTGTACCGCAAGGCACACCTGGATAGTTAACATTAACCAGATATGAGGCTAGCTTACCCTTTGCTGTACTGCAAGGCACACCTGGATAGTTAACCGTAACCAGATATAAGCCTAGCTTACCCTTTGCTGTACTGCAAGGCACACCTGGATAGTTAACCGTAACCAGATATGAGCCTAGCTTACCCTATGCTGTACCGCAAGGCACACCTTGATAGTTAACAGTAACCAGATATGAGCCTAGCTTACCCTTTGCTGTACTGCAAGGCACACCTGGATAGTTAACAGTAACAAGATATGAGCCTAGCTTACCCTGTGCTGTACCGCAAGGCATACCTGGATAGTTAACCGTAACCAGATATTAGCCTAGCTTACCCTTTTCTGTACTGCAAGGCACACCTGGATAGTTAACAGTAACCAGATGAATATAAAAATGTGAGTAATTTCCTGAATGGGTGTGTTTTGCATTTACCATGAATGCATTCTAATAAAAATCTGAACCTTACAACCTCGGTATCAGCTGGAATTGGATGGCATTAAGTGCTATGTGTCCAGCAAAGCAGATACGGTATTATCACTCTAAAGCACTGCAGGACTTGGAAGGATTTCAACTCTTTACTTGCTAAACATGTAAAAATAGAGCTTCCAAAACTGTGTGAAGAGATGCAGCTTCTAGAGGCTCACGAACTATCTTGGTAAACTGGATTTTTAGGTAACCTCGTCATAAAAAGTGTAAACTACCCAAACTATATGTGACCTAGATGATCTCTTTGATGATAATTAGTGACCGCTGTGATGAATGTACAATGAAAACCACTGTTACCTCATCTGCCTCTTTCCAGTGAGATATTTTAATGAGACACCTAAGAAAATGTTAGCTGCAGCGATGGCTAGTGGCAAAAGGATACCTCGAGATCTCTGAAGTATTTACATCCTGCCTACCTGAAAGCCTGCTTGGGAGCTACAGGTTGATAAATATGGAAAAAGAAAGGTTCTATAATATGAAGAATCTATTATGTGAAATATCTTCTTTAGTCTTTAATTTCGTGTACAGGACAAAAAACAGCACGCGACACTCTGTAGCTCCTTTGCCGCTAGCTATCACAGTTTGGCAGTGGTTGTCAGTTGCTTGAGATGGGTGATTGAGGCATTGCAGCACTCTTAATTATTCACATCCTTTAAGATGCTTCTGCACCAGTATTTTGCTCATACTGCACTTTGACTGTCATACAATGGCTCAACATAATTCTTAAAACCCTAATTGCTGTATGAAAACACAGGCACTAAAGCTTCCATGGCTTTATAAATAAGTCTGCATTTGTAAGAAAGTTAAATAATGAAACATAAGAATCCTTTGTGATCATTGGTCAGTAGTTGGTATATGTTCAGTAGCTTCTTTGGTATTTTTGCATCAAAATCATCAGGAAATAATTGTCAACTATGAAAAACACTGCACTCAAAAAATTGATTGTTGCCTGTGTATTTTGAAACTGAAAACTTTCATCTCTCCCAAAACTATACATTGAAGCCAATGACAATTTTTGAAAAGAAAATGGTTTAATATGACTCATTTATTATAATGTAACAAGACTCTTAATAGTATTCTTTAGCTCATATTCTATCCTTTAATCTATTGAAGGCATGAAAATATAAGCCCTGTTCTTAAGGATACAACTATAGAGGAATCACCAGCTGCAGTAAACTAGAATTAACGTGGTCTCGTAAAAAACTTTACTCATGATTTCTATTGATTCCTATAGCTCGTACTGACAAAGACAACTCACTTTTCCTAGAAAGGGGTAAAAATGAACTGAATCAGGCTAAGGTCTTGTGTTTAGAACTAATATATCTCAAACTTGACATTGCTAGTCCACTGTCATTTGCTGCACTATTCTGAATTTTCTAGGAATTCAATTAATTTAACATTACTAGCATTATAAGTGTACTACAGTGCTCATTTGACTATTTTCATTAGTAATGTGGCTACCATAGCAATCACTCGTACTGATTTGTCCTATGCTACATCATATTCCTTTTGCTCTAGGATCACGACGAGCCTAAAGAAATATCCAGAATAATGTCATGTCGCTTATGACACTTAGCATATATCAAACTAGGGCAATATGAGCTTAGTATAAAAATTTATGCCTTGCAAAGAAATATATCTGTACTAAACATTGTAACAGGCATTGGGGGTCTGGTCTAAATGCTAATATGTCCCAATGAGTCCGAGAAGGTCATCACTGTATAACTGTGATAGCCTGATGGTTCTGGTCTGAATGCTAATGATTCCCAATGATGTCTATAGTTGCCGCAAAGATTCCGGTCGAAATAAACCTCAGACTCATGATGACATCAGAGCTAATCATGTTGTCTCCCGCATTATAGGTGGTCACAAGAAATCCCCTTAAAGTGATTATAAGTTAGTATAGATTGAAATTTGTAAGGGTATGTAGTGTGACCCCTGCTAGCGTGGGAGACACGTGATTGGCTATGACGTCATCAGGGGGTTGGGCTTATTTCGCCCGGAGTTTCTGCGTCGACTACAGAAAATCCTCAAAGTATAACTGTGATAGCGTGAGTATGAGCAATATTCTGGAACATAAGAAGAAATGACGACACCTAACAACATGCAAGGCCTCAACCTTTGTGATTTGTGAGGTATCTTATTAAACATGTCCAAATGATCGTGCCTCGCCTGTTCATTTCTTAAAATTGAATTTGGACAACTATATGTAATGTAGAATGACATTCATGAATGTTGATTGAAATGTCTGAGATGACAGATGTGAAGTCCCACAGCCCAAAAATTGGAATACCTTTCATAGCAGAGGAAAAAGACAGCACAGCTGATGTGCTGATCATGGAAGCATAGTTACGATATAGAGATATTCTATAAAACTTCATTCCATAGCAAGATTTGCAAATTTTCACCTTGCTGATATATTTCAAAAGTCCTTTTTATCAAAAACTTTATTTTTTGTTGGGTTGCAGTGAAGTCCTATTGATATTTCTAATGCTTAATGTCTCAATCCAAGCCCTAGACCCCTAGAATAGAATTCATTTCAAAGAATAATAGTTCTTTTATAAATGAATAAAAAAAAACAATGATCCCTTCATTAATTTGACAGTCATATGTTTCTAAGATAAACATCATTCTTAGAATTTAGATTAGGAGACCTGTTTTGACAACCATATCGTACCTTTAAGAATAGATAACAATGACATTTTCCTCAAGTCAAGTGCTTTTGCCAGGCAAAATTAAGGTAAAAGTCCATACTGAGTTGACCAGATGAAGCTCCCTTATCTGTGAATAGGCCTGAAATGGCCACTGGAACACCATCTTATATTTTAGAACATCACACCAGAGATGGTGCCATAGGTCTTTATAAAGAAATAACAGATAAAACTGTAAATACACAAAAATATCTGCAAAATTTAATGAGTGACCAAAAACTATTTGAACAATGATACAGGAATCATAGCACTGTTAATAAACAAACATATCAAGATTGTGAAGTAATTATATAAACATTTTCTCAGGAGACCTTTAAAAGAAGCATACGTGAGAGAATATAAAGTACTATAGGCACCGGAAAGATTCCGGGCCAAATGAGCCCCACCCCTGATGACGTCATAGCCAATCATATTATCACATCACGTGGGAGACAACGTGATTGGCTATGGCGTCATCAGGAGGTGGGGCTTATTTTCCCTGGAATCTTTGCGGCGACTGTAGAGACGAACCAACACATTGAACCAATACCTGACAAGAAGGTTCACATCTCTGTCTTATCAATGGCGTTGCTAAAGTGAATGAAACCTTTATCGAGGATGTTATTGAAATAACTAAATCATATATTCAAAAGTCCTCTATATATGTACATATATGTACAAAAACACTTTATACATACATAGATACACATTATAAAACAGCATACGAAAATGATTACATCCATTAACAATGTTGGAATACATTTAAGGCAATATTATAAAGTCTATTACTTTTCATGATGATGACAATAGTATTTTGTTACCACTGTTTATTTCTTAAAAGGTAATTGCCACTAAATACAGATGTTTGACAGTAAACAGCATTTAAGTAAACAAAATCAAGACTGCATGAATCAAACAAGCAAGTTTTAGTTGATAATACCTATCAGTGTAACGTCAGTTGAATTGTAAATAGATAATGAACATTACCAATTAATTGAATAGTCTAATTCATATGAGACAAACAGAAAGGCAAATGATATCAGATTGACAGACTTATGAGCGTAAACACTTTTGACTTGGTAGTCAAGGTTATTTGTAAGAATTTTCTTCAAGACCAAACTAAACTAGATTTCCCCAGTGCTTCAAATTGTGTATTTATTTTTCCAAGTATGCAGCTAAAACTAAAACTATCAACGCTTACAAGACTTCCACTTGTACTAAACTTATCATTTGCAAATGAATGTTTAGTGCCAAAGTCATTTCTTTGTTCCTTTCAGAAAATGGAAAAAGTAAATATTAAGATATGATTTCATATTTGAATCAGACCGGCTGCTGCTGTCGAAGTTCCTGTTAAAATGTTCAAGTATTCGCTTATCATGCAAATAAGGAGGAACTGTTTTTTCAGCATCATGATTAAGCATTAATGTTCTCTATGTTTTCTTAAAAAGACCCCTGTCAGTTACAGCAGACTATTAGTTGCTGGTGGGCAAGGTTTGAAAGCCTATTTGGAATATTAAAAAATGAGATCTAGGCTATGTTCTAACTCCAGAAGGATGTTCAATAACTGGCCATCTAAGACAGATCTTTCCAATAACCCAGATAATTATATATCTTAAGTTGCATTGGCTTATTTTCTTAACTGCTGTAGCCAACTTTCACAACACCATGTTTGAAGTGAGACTGAGAAATAGTTGGTATCATTCATTATTAAAAGGGAAGAGGTTAACTAGCCCAATGAGTGAAGCTCGTCTCTTAAGGCGGGTTTACACGGTCGAACGGTTCGTCAAACGCGGTTCGACAGACAAGTGTTTGAAGTGATGTTCAAATGTGTGAATGGGGTATTTGGTTGTCGAACACGTTTTTCGAACGGTTCGAAGAAAGTCTGTTCTCGCCTGACTTTTGTGAGTGGGGCTTCATTGTCCACAAACCTTATGCATTTGTGACTGACTCCACCTCTTCGAAACATTTTACAATTAGGTTCGACAACTGGGTTTGACGAACCTTTGGACCATGTAAACCCCACTTTACAGAGCTGGCATTGGTACTTCCATATTCAGATTCGATGTTGATCAATCAAACTGAAGACCAGAATCATTATTTGATAACGTCTTAGTCAAGCTAACTCTAACTGTTTCTCTTCAATCAAGAGTTATTCCAGAGCCTGACTATATTAGTGGAAGAGGGGTGTATACCAATCAAAGGTGAGAGGAGCTGGCTACTTCTAGTAAAAATTAAAAGATTGAACTTACAAATTGTAAAGATTTTGCAAAAAAAAAAATAGTTCAAAAGAATAGCAATCTCTCTTACTTTTACATTTATGCTAAATCGTTACAGACTTCTATGCTCCTCTAACAAGATTTTCAACTTCTAGAGTTCACTTCTGGCTTGGTATGTGTGATATTATTTTCATCCATGGTCTCTTCTTTGATACTTTTCCTTGTAAACCTCTCAAGTCTGTAAATAGCAATGGTAATTCATTGGAACTCACAAAGTGCAGAAACTAAGTCTTGTAGACATAATTACTGACTGCTTAGAACCATAGGTGGCTTTTTGTTTGTTCTGTAGGTCTGTGGGTGCAAAGTTGAGAAGGAATATGGTTAAGATGATGTGATTTAGTTGATCACAACTAAACACAACTGTTGACACCATTGAGAATGTATCTACATCAAGTCTCTCTAGAACAACTGCTGACACTGCACATCAATTACCCTTGTACTTGATCATCCCATTTTCACCTGTTTCAACAACTCTACCAAGTCCAATGTACCTGGTGAATCACTCTTGTACTTGATCACCCCACACTCACCTATTTCAACAACTCTGCCAAGTCTAATGTACCTGGCGAATCACTCTTGTTGTACTTGATTACCCCACACTCACCTATTTCAACAACTCTACCAAGTCCACTGTACCTTGTAGTTGATCACCCCACTTTCACCTATTTCAACAACTCTACCAAGTCCACTGTGCCTTGTAGTTGATTACCCCACTTTCACCTATTTCAACAACTCTACCACGTCCTGTGTACCTAGTGAATCAGTCTTGTACTTGATCACCCCGCTTTCATCTATTTCAACAACTCTACCAAGTCCACTGTACCTGGTGAAGCACTCTTGTACTTGATCATCCCACTTTCACCTATTTCAACAATTCTACCAAGTCCAATGTACCTGGTGAATCACCCCTGTACTTGATCACCCCACTTTCACCTATTTCAACAATTCTACCAAGTCCAATGTACCTGGCGAATCACCCCTGTACTTGATCACCCCACTTTCACCTATTTCAACAACTCCTCCATGTCCAATGTATCTGGTGGATTTTGGTATTGCCTCCTGGTGGCCTGATCTAGAGCCACTGAAGGTGGTATCAGCAGCTGTAGTGTGTAACATATAGTATGTCACTGAGAGTACGGAATCTGCCCTTACTTTATATCAATCTACATCAAAACAAGAACAAACTATGTTCAATGTAGTCTGATACTTGAGAAGACCAGCTTATCTGCCAGCAAAGTGGGAGATCTGGTCAAACAATTGAGTGGTCTTAGAACCATTTACCCATTCTCTTTCAAGTTGCATCAATGGCACTGACAAACCCTAAATGTATACATACACCAATAAAGGAAAAACAGAACTCACACTGCACATACCAAAATCAGTTTAGTGATCCTGGTTACATCAATACATACAAACACTTTAACAATTCCATCCCCAGCACATCAAAGTTTGTAAGCATACAAAATTCTTATGATACAGGAAGGATGACAAAACTAAAAGAAACTGGGAGGTCAGTGACATACACTCCCGATATCTTGCGTAACTCGGCAGCCTATATAATTACAGTAAATCATAAACCAACTGGATATAATATTAGATTGTTTCCTTTTGGCTTTTATGTGAGAGAGAAATCGTTAAGATATTATCTTGCAACCTTTCTCCTATTGTAACTCTTAATTTTCATAAACTGAAACTTATTTTTTACTAGAATCGGGAATTAAGGTTTCTGGATTCGTGATGTTACTTGGTAAAGACACCGGATCAAGTAAGAAAAATTATATTTTCTCTCACAAAATTCTCTTTAAAGAATTCAAACATATATTGCCAAACTTTGTTTCTGAACTCTTCAGTTCTCATTGTCAAGTTATTTGCATAGCCTATGTGAAGAACAGATAAAAATTTGCATTATTACTCTTTGCATGATATCCTAATGCTGTTTGGTTGATTTTTTGGGTCGCTGCTTGCATAAGTCAGGTGCAATCATAAATAAATAATACACCAAGCATTAAAGGCAAAGGTGTTTGGTTTCAATATCTTCAGAATAGATACGCACCAGAACTTCAGCTGGGCAAGCCCAACCACAGTGGTATACTCTCCAGTAAACAGCTTAAACTAACAGTCCCAGGCTGGGATCGATCTGTGGCCATGCGAGTGCTAGATGAATGCGTTACCACTGTACTAGCCAGGAGGCTACATTTAGCGAAGCGAGTGTCTACGCCTACACGATGGGTTCGGTATTTCCTTAGTTGATCCTGTATATTTTCTTGTATTCTTTCTATATTAGTACTTAGAAAGGATGCACTGTTGTAGTAGTTCTTCAGAGTTCCCCCATCTGATTGGCTACTCTCTTACCTTCTAGGGCCATTTTGTTGGTGATTGTTTGATTGTATTTAAGAGACATGCTGACCTTCTGGGAATAGCTTTCTTTATCACTGTATTTGTGTAATGGATATGTCACCAAACAGTTATCATCTTCCATTCACAGGAATGGTTTGGTGATGTGTCATCGTCAAGGATGCTTACTAGGATTAGTCATGCCAACTTGCCCAAGCAAATGGGCAAGAATGTACTAGTGACTGTTCCTCCAAACCAGACAGGTATCATCAGACCAGTTTTTTCTTTTCAAGATCATAGCTTAGATAACTTGATCTGTTCCAGTTCAAGCATAAAGGACACAAGCAAAAGCTAATAAAAAAGAAATAGATCCATTTCTTTGTTATAAAAGTCAGTTAAAATTGATGCAGGACGAGAATTCCGACAATGTCAAACCACTGAAGAAGTCATGACTGTTTCTATGCCAAGGGAATACCAAAAGACAGCAAATGAAAATGTCCTAGTCAACAAAATATAGTATACAAGGACTAGTCCTTCCTGAGTACAACCTTTTCTTACTTGAACGAATACACAACCAGTACAATCCTTCCGTCTTTAACCTGAAAGCCAGACCCCTCCCACAAGAATGTAGGCTACTGTGATGTTCACATCCTTCAAAACAAATGTCTTGGCACTATTCCTCTTCTCTGATGTTTTTGTGATTGTAAGAATCTCTTTCAAGAATAAGCTTATATAAGTGACTGTGGTAGTCCCAGATTCCTATGATAGTGTCTCCTATAACAATCATGAGTTGATGCAAATATTAGTTTTCTTAAAACAAAGCAAATGATTAGCATGTGAAATATTACCATGAACATATTTTGTTGCTTACAGATAAATGAATTAAGGTGAATATTTATATACTGTGCTCACAGAAATATATGAACCTGGGTAAGAAAAAGGCCTGCTTTACTGATTATTTCCATCACCATTGTCCTGACGTTAACACCATCTCTTCAAAGACTACAACAACTTAAGAGTGGCCAGTTAGGCTACCAAGGGAAAAAATCAACTTTGAATTGAATTAGTTTCTAAAAGGTAATAATTATTAGCAAAAAAACTGCTGTTGTCCTTAAACATTATAAGTCCCTTGTGTGCACACTTGATTCGTCTGTCATCACCATTTTCCAATAACGACTTTATCCAAATTACAAATGGCGTTGAATGAAAAAGCTGAATTAACAGACTAATGTATAGACATTATGAGAAAAGGAGTCTCCCTAACCTATAGGGGTTACACATATAACAGAAATAATAAAAATTTACTTGGTATTTGTTTGTGGTTCACCATCTGCCTAACAACGCATATCTGGTAGTAAAGATACACAAAATAGTAATTTTGCACATTGAATGGACAAATCTCTACTGTAATTCAGCACTTTCCTTTTGGCATTAAGAAAACATGTTTATTGAGATTATTAGCAATCAGTTAAAACACAATTATAAAATATATAATTTTCATAAATTCTTATGGTAATAACCCAATTCATAAAGTTACAGTAATTTCACAAGACACGTCTTATTTAATTCTTTAAAGTGATCAATCCTGTGTATTATTTTTAAAAAAATCTGAATAATGCTAATGTCACCATTTTACTGAGATAGAATTTTGATTGCATTACGCTTTCCATCATTCTTGGGAGTGTAGGCATATTTTACAAGACCGTCAACTCTTTATCAAAGCATATCCGATTATATACAGTTTTGGTTTTACTTGCACAAAAACTAGCGATGTGCTATATTCTGTAATTTGGACACTCGCTCGAGCTTTTTGAATATTAAAAAATTTTATCATTTAGGTGGAATCCAAATATTGCACACTCAGTTGGCCACTGCTATTAGTAGACTTACAAATTTACATTGTACAAGGAAAAAACTTTCCCTTCATCATCTCAGTTTGAGAAATTCTAACTTCTTATCTGGTTTGATCAATATCAAGAACTAGTTAATACCACCGCACATTAAAAAGATATCCATAAAAAGCCACAATATATAAGTATAAAAAAAACATTTCACATCCAGAACACACTTCATATTTCACATTTAGTATACACCACTCCATAAAAATGTCATTAACACTAATTACCTTTGTAAGAAGCAAAATTTGGTCTGAATATTTCTTTAAATAGGACAATGCTTTTATAAAATTTAATTAATTTCTTCATACAAACCCATCACTTACATACACCCATATTGTGGTCTTCAAATGTCCAAAACACTGCACTTCTTTGTCATGAATATATAAGAGGAGGAATCAAAGCTTTTAGGTACCCATCAATTACCTGCCTCATCCTTTGCTTTTTCTGAATAAAAGACTCTTAAGGCCCTGTCCACACTACCGGGCAGTCCCCGACGGGCAAACAGTGATACCAGACCACAATAGTTAGTAAGATTGAGGGTTAATTACGTCAGAAGCGGGAAAACCACAGACAGGGATCTGGCATCATAAAGTGTTGCCAGATCCCTGCCTTTAGTTTTCCCACTTCTGACGTCATCAACCCTCATTTTCACTAACTATTGTGGCCTGGTATCACTGTTTGCTCGTCGGGGACTGCCCGGTAGTGTGGACAGGGCCTAAGACACAAGCAGTTTGATGCCACTTGGATTAGAATGAGGCCGTTCACACGCTGTCCACACGGAAGAATTTCCAAGCAGCAGGGATTTACTAGCCACATGCACTGCTAACCCACGTGGTTCCAATGTAACGGACTATAGAAACTACGAGCCCGCTTGGGAAAAATCCTCTCATGTAAAGACATCCTCTCAACGAGCGAAAATATTTCCACACATAAAGATTTGCTCATATGAAGCGAGCCTAAGAAAGGCGGTAAATCATTTAATGACTGATGGGTTTGTGTTGTAAAACCAATTGTGTTTACATTTTTTATTGGTGTCTTCGCATCTGCATCATGTTCTTTTCTCAATTAGCTTGGAGGTTCAAGCTGATCAAAGTGCCAGAATCGAGGCTGGCCAGATATTGGGTAGCAGTTGGGAACAAGGATAGGTCAGGAATCTTAGGCTCTAGTAACCCAGAACTAGTCCCTAAAGAAATTAGAATTAAGGCACTTGTATATGTTTAGACATTGGCTGAAAAGAAAAAAAGGCAAGTACCATTTGGGAACATCCATACTATAGTAAGCCTGGAAGTTTGTGTCTATAGAATGCTCTTTATGCTGGATCAAGAGAAGAGGTAATGTAGATGGGCAATAAATCTTTCCCTAAAAATAAAACTTTGCCTACTACCAGTTACAAGAATAATGGACTTGAATTTGAAATAGTATTCACATTCAAGATACATTTAATCAATAAAGCAATAGAGAGTGTTCAATTGGAGGACTAGAACTCTTATCCCAACTTCTTTGTCATAAGTTACATTGGTGTTAGCTCTGATGATTACCGCTGAACCTAAATATTTGGCTGATCTTAGGAAAGAAAAAGTCTAGAAGTATCACTTCTGGAATCTTTGATTCCTCTGTGATAATTACCAATTGCTCTCACAGGTCATATAAGATCTTTTTAATTACTGTGAGATAGAGAAGGGAAAGTCAAGTGAAGAGCACTGTAGAACAATCCTGTTTACCAGAGGAGTTTGGATCTTAGCCACAAAGTCAGCTGCTAATGACAAATTTATAAAGCTCTAGTCTTTAGATGGTGCTAATTTCTCAGGGAGAGCATAAATCATCACTGATCAACCTCAAAAACACTGAAATCACTCTTAAAGGTTCATACGAAGAATTGCCGAGACTTTTATTTCTGGGGAAGATCTCAGCTGTAAGGAGTGGACAACATCTGTACATCCACCTATTTTGAAATTTGAATAAACCTTTCAAATTCTACTAATAAACTCTCAACTAGTTCACAAGGCTAATAACTATAGTCCATTTCTTTTAGCGATGCATATTTGCACCGACTCGCAGCGGTGCCCTTTTAGCTCGGAAAAGTTTCCGGATCGCTAATTGGTTGGACAAGATAATTCTAACCAATCAGCGATCCGGAAACTTTTCCGAGCTAAAAGGGCACCGCCGCGAGTCGGTGCAAATATGCATCGCTAAAAGAAATGGACTATAGTAAGAGTGCAGAGCTACACTACAACCCTTGATGGATGAGACTGAAAATTTCTTACAGTTTCTAAGAAAATGGAGAAAATATACAAATAGAGGGATAACTGATAGCATAAGTTTTACAAAATAAGATTCAGCTGCTCATGCTGATGATCCACTCCTTTTGAGACTTTGTTGGATAATCTCCAAGTACGACGCTCCAATACTTTCAAGTTCTGAAGAATTTCCAAGTAAGACTGATAAGGCAGCTTCCCTTACCGAAGAATTTTGATAAGATTGACTATCAATAAGGATTTAAATGTTAAATGTAAGAAAAGTTGGTGTTATGGAAAATACAGAACATCATAACCTGAGAGAGGTTTAAGGGTCTAAAAACCTGGATTAGATGTGGCAAAACACTGTGATGGTCCCGATTGGATCCTCATCCTAAATTGTGGCACATCTATCTTAAACGCCTCCACACACAAAAAAGTGAGACAGGTGATCGATGGGTACCAGAAACACCTGACGGTAAGTTGGATACAGGAATTTCTAGCACACTTCACTCTAAGGAAGCACACCCTGTAATACCCTTAGGCTCGCTTCACACAAGCGGATTTTTTCTGTGCGGAAATATTTCGGCTCGTTAAGAGGCATGGCCTCACACAAGACGATTTTCCTTGAGCGACCTCGTAATTTCTATAAGCCACTACACTGGAACCACGCGCATTAGCAGTGCACGCAGCTAGTTAATCACTACCGCTCGGAAGAATCGTGCCCAGGGCTTCATTGATCTTCATTGATTTCTAATCCGCGCGGACAAAACCGTGCAAATTCAATCCGCACAGACGAAACTGAGCGGATAGCGAGCGAATTCTATCCACTCGTGTGAAGCGGGCCTTACTGAGCAACGAGTTTCAAAACAGCAAGTGTATGGAGAGATGGCAGAGATGGTGGGCAGAGTGACACATGGGAACTCGTTGTGCAGTAATAGTGTAATAGGGTTCACTTGCTCAGAGCGATGTGTGCCAGGGATTCCTGTGTGCAACCGTACATTAGTTTAGCTCCTGTGGGTTTGTTTACTGAACTAAGGAATCCAGTGTCTGTAGCATTCAGAGACCACGAATGTGGGAATATATGCTGATGGGGTTGTGCTGAAAAAAAATCCTGATGAGATTTATAATAAACCAAATTGACAAACTGCATTCAGATAATTTTGTAAAGTCTAACCTCAAGTACATAACCCTTATCTTAAACATATAAAGCCAATAAGTAATAGCTATTAACTTTTTTAGAACCACACAAATTTTCACAGCATAAATTTACAATCAAAATGGCATTTCATATATTGGAGAGATATCATCTTAAGATAAAAAAAATAATACAATTCTACACTGCCAGACTGAGGAATAATAATAATAATAGAAATTACTTTGAAACCACTTGTATGTTTCATAGATACATTACTGTATTTTACAATAGTTGTATTTGCCGGTTGAAAATGGGATATCCACATTTGGGTTATAAAAAAAGTGGTTATTTGATTATGCTATCAATGAAGTGGTGACCCCCTTCAGTTGCTAACCGAAACAACTCTCTCTCTCTCTCTCTCTCTCTCTCTCTCTCTCTCTCTCTCTCTCTCTCTCTCTCTCTCTCTCTCTCTCTCTCTATAAGTAGCCTTTCAGTACAGTAAGGTGTGAAACTGACATACAACTGTTTTCTGACTCGAATCTATTATAAGGAATTGGACACTGGTCTGGGTGGGGTTGGTTAAAAAATGCTCCATGAATACCTACAGTAGTTCAGCAGCTGAAACTACAGATTAGCAATTATGATATTGATTTATTTTTGTTTAGTGTTGATATCACACACATACACGCATGAAGTGAAAAGTCAATTAATCAAACTGCAAGAAAAACAATAATAATCAAAATAGCTAGTTGTTATAGTAAGCAGCAAGGAGTTTAGTCACTTTTTCAGTAGTTATCTAAACTTCGATTGAGGTTTTTATTTTTCTTCAGCTTCGACTGGCAAATACAACCTTTGTTAACTAACAACACTGTATCTCGCATGGGCACGTCATTTCCCTTAAATGGGTGAGTTTGGATTAGCTCCTGACCCTAACACACATTCAAACTCAACAGTATAAAAACACACCAGGACAGATTTGTTAACACCAATACATTTCTTTGGATGAGGATTTACAGGAAGAGTCGCCCTCCTCTGTCTACATACAATTTTGAATTACAACTGGATAAATCATTGCTAATTTAATTCAGCTGTTACACTGATAGAGATAACGCTTTGTGAGTTTACACTTTCTCATAATAACTAAAGGTCTGGTTACTCCATGGTTTGGTTAATATTAGACTACATAATAAATTGTAAATAGCAATAATGACAAGGTAGTGTGGAGAACTACATTGGAGGAAAGGAATTTTAAATTGGATAGAATTCACCAAAATCATGAGCAGTTTAATTGACAAGTCCAGTGGCCTAGTTGAAGATGGAACAATGTAACAATTAATTCGATCTCCTTATAATTTTTTTTTAGGTTTGAAATGGTTTTGTTAAGAAAAAATTATCTTTAAAGATTAATTGCTTGGGCTTGGCTAGGGAAACAGTGTATCTCTGTCCAGAAGTCTATACAGTTTTGTCTTGGCTAGTGCAACAGTATATGAATGTTCAGAAGTCTATACATTTGTCTTGGCTAGTGTAACAGTGTATGTCTGTCCAGAAGTCTATACATTTTTAATTTGTCTTGGCTAGTGCAACAGTGAATGTCTGTCCAGAAGTCTATACATTTGTCTTGGCTAGTGCAACAGTGCATGTCTGTCCAGAAGTCTATACATTTTTCATTTGTCTTGGCTAATGCAACAGTGTATGTCAGATCAGAACATTTTTAATTTGTCTTGGCTAGTGTAACAGTGTATGTCTGTCCATAAGTCTATACATTTTTAATTTGTCTTGGCTAGTGCAACAGTGTATGTCAGTTCAGTACATTCTTAATTTGTCTTGGCTAGTGCAACATTGTATGTCTGTCCAGAAGTCTATACATTTTTAATTTGTCTTGGCTAGTGCAACAGTGTATGTCTGTCCAGAAGTCTATACATTTTTAATTTGTCTTGGCTAATGCAACAGTGTATGTCAGTTCTGTACATTTTTAATTTGTCTTGGCTAGTGCAACAGTGTATGTCTGTCCAGAAGTCTATACATTTTTAATTTGTCTTGGCTAATGCAACAGTGTATGTCAGTTCAGTACATTTTTAATTTGTCTTGGCTAGTGCAACAGTGTATGTCTGTCCAGAAGTCTATGCATGTTTAATTTGTCTTGGCTAGTGCAACAGTGTGTCTGTCCAGAAGTCTATACATGTTTAATTTGTCTTAGCTAGTGCAACAGTGTATGTCTGTCCAGAAGTCTATACATGTTTAATTTGTCTTGGCTAGTGCAACAGTGTATGTCTGTCCAGAAGTCTGTACATTTTTAATTTGTCTTGGCTAGTGCAACAGTGTATATCTGTACTAAAGTTAATAATTGTTTAATTTGTCTTGGCTAGTGCAACAGTGTATGTCTGTCCAGAAGTCTATACATTTTTAATTTGTCTTGGCTAGTACAACAGTGTATGTCTGTTCAGAAGTCTCTACATTTTTAATTTGTCTTAGCTAGTGCAACAGTGTATGTCTGTACAAAAGTTTATATATGTTTAATTTGTCTTGGCTAGTGCAACAGTGTACAGTATGTCTGTCCAGAAGTCTATACATCTTTCGTTTGTCTTGTCTAGTGCAACAGTGTATGTCTGTCCAGAAGTCTATACATTTATCATTTGTCTTGGCTAGTGCAACAGTGTACAGTATGTCTGTCCAGAATTCTATACATGTTTAATTTGTCTTGGCTAGTGCAACAGTGTATGTCTGTTCAGAAGTCTATACAGTTTTAATTTGTCTTGGCTAGTGCAACAGTGTATGTCTGTCCAGAAGTCTATACATGTTTAATTTGTCTTGGCTAATGCAACAGTGTATGTCAGTTCAGTACATTTTTAATTTGTCTTGGCTAGTGCAACAGTGTATGTCTGTCCAGAATTCTATACATGTTTAATTTGTCTTGGCTAGTGCAACCGTGTATGTCTGTCCAGAAGTCTATACATTTCTAATTTGTCTTAGCTAGTGCAACAGTGTATGCCTCTTCAGAAGTTTATACATAATTCAAATTGCTCAGATCCTTTGTTCTAATATTATCTAGCAGTTTATAAAGAAGTGGCCTCGCTAGATTGTCTCTTTTATATATTTTCCACTTATATAACCCTAAACTAGGAGAAATTCACTGTTAGACTAACACTAGACATAGGCCTAGATTGCCAAAGGTTATCTTAATCCTGGAAAGCCTGATTTAAGACTGGAAACTGTCAATGGAAAACAACAAAGTCTAATCAACCTCTAATGAGTTTCTCATACATAAAAATGAGCTTTTACAACTAGATAAATAGCAGAAAAGTAATTTGGTCATCAAGTTTACTTCTCATTGTATAGAATATAGAATATTTTTTTTCATAACTAAAACTCCTTAAATTCACTTAAAATATTCAGACTTACTCCCTAATGTGATAAAGTATAGTATAACATTTATTTTTCATAGCAAAAAATCCTTAATTACAATTGAAATATACAAGTATAAATAAAATGGTAGGCCTACCTAGGCCTACTTACAGAGCAAAGCTTGTGATCAAGGTCTTATGATTGAGTCTTCAGTAGGTAATCCTTGTCCGTGAGAGTAAATGTTATCAACATAATTAAGAATCCTTATCAGTATGTTACAGAATGTACAAAACTTTGAGATTAGATAGTCTAAACAATAAGCCTCGACCCTCGGTCTATTTGACAGCTAAATTAGCCAGCATTGAGTGTTACTATTTTACGGTGGACATTTCCCCATGTTTGAAGAATTTCAAATAACCAATTCACTATTATTTCTATGAAATTTACTCAGTAGAACAAGACTAACCACGAATTAGCCATTTATTTCAGAGGGGAACCAACATTATGTGAATTCAGCAGTGTTGCCAAGTTTTCTAAGTGAGAAGAGGCCAACTTCTAATCAGCTGTGGCTTTAAAAGGCCAAGTAAAAATGGCCAAAAATATAACATTTAAGGCCATTCTAAGTGAGAAAAGGCCAACTTCTATTCAGCTGTGGCTTTAAAAGGCCAACCCATTAGTAAAAATGGCCAAAAATATAACATTTAAGGCCATTCTAAGTGAGAAAAGGCCAACTTCTAATCAGCTATGGTTTTAAAAGGCCAACCCATTAGTAAAAAGGCCAAAAATATAACATTTAAGGCCATTCTAAGTGAGAAAAGGCCAACTTCTAATCGGCTGTGGCTTTAAAAGGCCAACCAATTAGTGAAAATGGCCAAAAATATAACATTTAAGGCCAAACTTTCTTTTCATGATATTGCTAACGGCCATCCAATTTTTTAAACAAGGCCAAATTTGAAGTTTTTGGCCTGAAAAAGGCCAACCTGGCAACACTGATTATCTAGAGTGTCTCGAAGTATGCAGTCCAGGGAGGAAATCAACTTTCATATCTAACCAAGTCTTTCTTTTCGGAATTATTACCAACTTTCCATTCATGAAGTAATTAGAGAAGCGAATTGTGGAGTTTTACAATGATAGTTTACCAGCAAGTCATCTGCATAGTGATAAGATAGAAGGAAAATATTAGATTAGGAAGAATTCAATATAAGTTCAACTCTCTTCGATAAAAAAGTAAAACTAGATCTAATAGAGATATACAAAGTAAACTTTATTCTTTCTTATGAGCTAAATATTAATCATTTAAAAAGAAAAAATCTAACGTTACTTTGTGCAATTTTGTGAAAAAAGATATGCAAAGAAGATATGATATTGAAAGCCCAAGAACATCTTCACAATGTCTTTATATAAATATTTTCTGCGTCTTTCAGAATAAACTGGACATCTTTCTTTAATAAATTAAGTTTCTATAAAAAAACTGTGAAAAATTCCAATATATTTTTTATTAATGGTTATGGCGAGTTTTTTCTTTAAGTAGCTATAGGTATAATAAAAGAAATTATTGTTAGTTGTGAATGGTGCTTAAAATGGCACTGAGGTAGTCTATACATGATTGGGTCTAGGATTTTTAAATTTGTAACTAAGAAGGAATATATATATATATATATATATATATATATATATATATATATATATATATATATATATATATATATAAATGGACATCATAGCTTTGACAAAGAATCCAATATTACGATACAAAGACTTTTAACCTTTTCTCAGAATTTTGTATTTTCAGGAATGTAAAATAGTATAGAACACTAACCACTGACATTCAACTCCAAATGCCATAGATAAATGCAAAGCAAATGTATATAATAACATCATCGAGTAATAATATGCATCTTTAGGACTTGATCTCTCAACAGTTAGACCGAGTGGAAATTGTGACTAAACCGTAGACCGATTAAAGCTTGAGAGAAGATTCGGTCAGAAACAGCCGTATTTTTTTTACTTAGTCTACAGTTATTGAATGAAATTCAAAGTCATGAAACTTATAAACAGCTGTAACCTTTTGTCGTAGTCTGTAGTTATTGGATGAAATTCAAAGTCATGAAACTTATAAACAGCTGTAACCTTTTGTCGTAGTCTGTAGTTATCGGATGAAATTCAGTCATGAAACTGTAACCAAGTAACGCCTGAAATACAGAACATTTCAGTCACACATTTACTATTCCCTCCATCAGTTCGTTACAATAAATTTGAATCTTACGAGTTGCTAAATAAACTCATCATATAAAAACCAAAAATCACAGTTAGACGAGAGATGTATAAATGAGGAAATCATTATCTTGCAATCACAACTTCTATCTGAAAAGAATTTTTTCTCTTAAATTAGGACGACAAATGTTGAGACAGTGGCTGTAGTAGACGATGATCTGACATATGAAGATCGAAGGGTGAAAAAGGTTGATGGATGACGTGATGACACGAGTTAGCTGTTTCATAAAAGATGTTGAATCCAGGGCCAGCAGTACCACCCGCAATTCTCGTACGGTCTGCGAAGAAGAAGAAGAGGGACAAACATCATAGCGGATACCTTGGAGAAATATTTTTTTCATAATCATTTTCAAGACATCCACTAAGTATTAACAGAACTTAAATAGTTACCATTGTGTACTTTTGTGATCAACATTTTCTAAACAATGAAGAAACTATACCATATTTAGTTGCATGGATTGCAAATAAGCAGAGAATGGGAGCAATGAGGACTAGACCTAACCTAACTTAGGTTAGGTTAAGTTAGTTACAAAACACTAGGTGAGTATTTTGGGGATGGGGTCTGATTTTGCAAGGGGCTGGTACTGCTGTTCTTGGCTTCATCCATAACTATCAATGTGATACACAATTGCATTCTTTAAATGTACCAATGTGTGTTTATCTGTGATACTTTAAAAACGGATACCTAAAAGAAACAATTTGCATCACCATTCACATGAACCAAACCAAATGACATATATTTCATACATTTAATTAAACATTAGTACTGATGCAAGTTGCAATGATTGTGAAGTGAAATACCCAGTGATGGTGGTATGTGGTGGGGAAAATGGAACAAAAGCTGTGGGTTGGAGTAATGTTTATGTTTGTAAGAAGTTACTATAGACGCTGCAAAGATTCCGGGCGAAATGAGCCTCACCCTTGATGACGTCATAGCCAATCATATTGTCTCCCATGACAACAGCGGTCACAACACATCCCCTCAAGGCGGGTTTACACGTTAGATTAGTTCGTTGAATGCAATTCGACAGACAAGCGTTTGAAGTGATGTTCGAACATGTGAATGGGGCATTTGGTTGTCGAACACTTTTGTCGAACGGTTCGAAGAAAGTCTGTTCTCGCCTGACTTTTATGGGCCGGGCTTCATTATCCACAATCCATATGCATTTGTGACTGACTCCAACTCTACAAACCCTTTGACAAGCAGGTTTGACAACCGGGTTCGACGAACCATTCGACCTTGTAAACCCTGCTTTAAAGTGATTATAAGTTGAGGCAGGTTTACATGGTCGAACAGTTCGTCAAACCCAGCTATCAAACCTCCTTCTCAAACGGTTCAAAGAGGTGCCAGGCAATCACAAATGCATAATGTTTGTGAACAATGAAGCCCGCCCACTAAAGTCAGGGCTGGAACAAACTTTCTTCGAACCATTTGACAAACGTGTTCAACAACCAAATGCCCCGTTCACATGTTCGAAGATCACTTCAAACACTTGTCTGTCGAACCGCATTTAACGAACCGTTCCACTGTGTAAACCCCACTTCAGTATAGTTTGAAATTTGTAAGGGAGTGTATTGTGACTGCTGGTAACGTGGGAGACAACGTGATTGGCTATGACGTCATCAGGGGGTGGAGCTTATTTTGCCCGGAATCTTTGCAGCGACTAACTAACGTGGGGATTATGGTGCAAATGATAGAAACCAGACAGAAAGCAGTTAATGATGTTTCAGATGAATATTACATGAATTCATTTTCACTTCACAAGCCAAACACATATTCCTCACTATCCTGAAATTCAGTTCCTGTCAAAGTGTAATGAACCTTAATGTAGGTGAAGAAAAGACATTAAAGTGGTTGCGTCAAAAGCATTTTTTTATACATAATCTTACATTACTGACCATTTTTCCAAAGCAAAGTGGGTAATATAACTTTAGGAATTTATTTTGACTGTGAATGTAATCCAGAAGAAGATAATCCACTGAAATATATGGATCACTTGGTAGTTTTATATACATATAGATAAAACATCAAAATCATAAGAACAAAAATAGATCTATATGCCTTTGAAAAGATGGCTCAGGATGAACGATATAAAATTGTTGAGCAAAGGCTATCAGCAGATTGATATGCTAGACCTATGCTGCTATTTTAAAGGAGTTCTTAATTACATGCTTTCAATTAGATGATGTAGCAAACTAATTTTAGCTCAAAGTTAAGTCTGCTCCATTTTTTAAAATCAAGCTTACCTATGTGCGTTAAGCAAAAAGCATTAAAGGCATTTTGCACATGCTAGTCTTTTATTAATATTTTCTGCATAAGCAGCCAGTTAGCGGTTCTGATAAGATTGGTTGCCATTTTCCTCAAAGTAGTGGAGGAAGGAAGCCACACAGCTTATTCTACAATATTTCTAGACGTGGAAATCAATTCACAGAAAATTTTAAAGGGTCATCAACAGATATTACAGTCTATTTACAATACAGTGGAAAGTAGTGCCAAAAAACAGTGCATTTCTAACAAAATCTATTGCTACAAATACTTTATATGTTGATTTGCTATTTCATTTTAAGGTTTTGATTATAATAAAACAAAGTACTACTTGCTACAAAAAAAAATATTCTAGCACTAGACCTAAGTAATGCACTTTTGTGTTCTTTTGTCTTGAACTATTTCTCCCAGGCGAAGACTCATCAGAAAGGTTGACAAAAAACACTTGCAGGTTATTCACATTTATTAAAGTCTCCAAAAGCCATATATAAAATAGCAAATATCTAAACCTTAAACTACATTTTCTCAGTGATATATCAACTCTGCCTAGATCCATTGTCAGGGTCATAACCTCAACACCAATCTTGATAACAGAAGACCTACAAATAGCGCTACGTTTAATACAACCTTTTTGGTGAGCTTGATTCTACTAAATCTAATTTTCCTTTCCTTTTTACTTAACTAATTGTTTAAAAAAAGACAATGGCAGTCAAATACTGCACGTATGATCATATGGAATAATGAAATATCTATCAATTTATCAGAGATGAATCTGATCTTTGATCAAAGATGGGTGTTTAGTAACTAATTGTTGTATACCATCTTTTTTTTTTGATTTTCATAAAGAGCCTATTAAATTATCCCAAATTGTCTTTCCTATTTGTGGATCTTGCTCCCACCAAAATCATGTTTGGGTTAGGCCCCTGTTGATTGTTCCATTTCGAGAAAAATGATGGCGTGCAAGAAATAAATGAGCAACTCAAGCAAGCTGCAGTCCAAAAAAGAACATTCCTGTGTTTCTTGAGGGATAGAATATGTATGTGTGAGATTTATTCAGTGAAAAAAAAATGAGGCTATATCAATGAACCAATGATTAATGAATATTTCGATGCAACCTTCATAAAACACAAGAATGTTATCGACTGTTTATAGTTTATACCATCAACTTTTTTTTTTTGGTGTATTTCAACACTACGGGGGCCTATTTGCAATGACATTCAGTAGTTGAAGAAGTCCTTGGAGTAATGCACTAAAAAAAAAATCCTGCTTTTTCTTTTGCAAGAAGAAATCCTTGAGTTTTCTATAGTCTCATATACACACATCAGCGATGTTTCACGGAGAGGAAGATGATGTTGCTAAGAACATCTGATCCTCAACTAAGAAAGCAACATTCGTATTCTGTCTAACATTTAAAACACACTGATTTACTACTACACATTATCACACTAATTCAAACCTTTGGCCATAGTTCATTGCTGTCCATGACTTCCCATACACTTAATAATTGTGCCACGTTGCTTAAGAAACTAACACCGAACACTTTGCCTTATCTTTAATCAAAACTGGTGGCAGAGACGAGTTATTCATACACCAATACAGCAAAAGAGGAAGGAATGGTTCTTGAGAGAGAGAGAGAGAGAGAGAGAGAGAGAGAGAGAGAGAGAGAGAGAGAGAGATTTACTTTCTAGCATAGGTGTACCTCTATGGGGGAAGGTATGCTCCTGTCATCCCAAGAAATTAGTGACACTGAAGAGAGAGAGAGAGAGAGAGAGAGAGAGAGAGAGAGAGAGAGAGAGAGAGAGAGAGCTGCGGATTTAGATTGACTTTCTAGCATAGGTCTACCTCTATGGGGGAAGGTATGCTCTTGTCATCCCAAGAAATTAGTGACACTGAAGAGAGAGAGAGAGAGAGAGAGAGAGAGAGAGAGAGAGAGAGAGAGAGAGAGCTGCAGATTTAGATTGACTTTCTAGCATAGGTCTACCTCTATGGGGGAAGGTATGCTCTTGTCATCCCAAGAAATTAGTGACACTGAAGAGAGAGAGAGAGAGAGAGAGAGAGAGAGAGAGAGAGAGAGAGAGAGAGAGAGAGAGAGAGAGAGAGAGAGAGAGCGCTGCAGATTTAGATTGACTTTCTAGCATAGGTCTACCTCTATGGGGGAAGGTATGCTCTTGTCATCCCAATAAATTAGTGACACAACAAAAGAATAACGTGTTGCTTTGAAAACAAAATATCATCCTGTTATTCTTATAACTTACCTTCGGTCATTAAATCAATGGCAAAGAGAGATAGAATAAAACCAGATTAAAAATACCAGTTGAAAGTACAGACAAATTAATTCAGGGTATAAGATCAAATATCGTTAATTTAACACAAATCAAAGCTTTATAAGATAAGGAACAGTAATCATTGAATGACAAATTATCTATTCCTCCGTTTTTCTTTACACATTAAGTATGGTTATTACCACTAGGCCTATTCTCATTAAAAACGTTATAATTGTGTTTTTATTGATATCTATTATAGTTACAGTTATGGAATTTTCCTTACTTAATCACATATATTGGTAGAATCTTGAATTTGTCATTCAGCAAATCAAAATGAATCTTTAAAACTAATTGGTCACAATTTAACAAACATCAAATGATATTAAATTTATAGTTTCATTTAGAACCATTAGTTTATTGTCACATCATTTCTTATAAGATACATCATTAAATCTATAGTAACTTAATTGTTTACAATTCTTTGTTTTTTTCCTCCTCAAAAAATCAGTCTCACTTCTGATTCATACAGTTCTAGATTGCATTATGTGTCTTGGTGATTTTCTCTTTAGAAAATTCTATCTTTCTCTTTACTTGATTAAAAAGCAACTAAGAAAATATACTATATCTACTTGTGTTTACTTTGATTTGTGAAACAACAAAATCTAGAACGCATAATCTTCTTATATTGAAAACGATCATTATAATATGTTAGACCAATGTACTATGATATAGACCGATTGAAGTCCATAGCTCAAGATAGAATTATCGAAAGACACCTCACACAGTCCTTTGGATGGTAATAAAATTCATAAAAAAAAAATATTGATCTTCGAAGTGGTACTTAACACCATGGAAATACTAGGACATTTAAGCCTACATAAATTCAAAACATTTGCTCGTGGTAACTACTGATGTGTGTGCATACAAAACAGGTCAAAACTGTAGTCATGTTGCGTTCTCAAGGGGTTTCCCAAAAGCCGTAAGTTTGTATAGAACAAGGGCTTTAATCAGTTATTTTTATAGGCCCATAAAGAAAGAGGGTTTGGAGTGACAATATGAATATACTTAGAGAGGATATATCAAATGTTTGTGAACACTACAGCTACAGCATTGCCCATGCAACAAGACTATAAGACACGGGACAGTATTCATTTCTCCACAACCTGTAAACTATTCAGAATATTCTCCTGATGAGCTAAAAGTAGATATTTTGGGTGGAATGTATGGTTGGACAATTGAGTACCGAGTTATTTATTGATAACCCTTTAAATAAACGAAAGGATATAATCTATTTAAAAAAAGAAACATGGGTGCTATTATAGTATGCTATCTACCGTCGAATTTCTACAATTGTATGGTATCTACCACAAAGTATGTTATCTACCGTCAATGTTAATCCTCCTGTTTGATGAGGATTATCAAACAGATTACTTACCACAAGTATGTTATCCTCATTGGACTTTAATGATAGTTTAATAATATTTATTGGAAGGACAACATGGATGCATAATTATAAGCAGTTTGTAGGTTACGTTAGGTTGGGTTAGGTTGGGTTGAGTCAGGTTAGGTTAGGTTAGGTTATCAAGTCGGTAGTGGTCCTCCTTATTAGAGGCGGATTAGCAAGTAGACCGTATTCTTAGGGACTGATGGTAGGTATCATACTATAGTCAGAGAGGGGTGGTAGATAGCAAAATCAGCGGTAGATAGCATACTATAATAGCACAGAAACATGTCCCAAAAAATCGTATTGCTGAAAGAAATCTAGGATAAGACATTTGTGTGTCTGAGAGTACGTTACAAGCAGTTCAATAATTTGATTTTAACATATTACCATTCCAATAGCTTCGTCAATCTCAATTGTCAGTGAATTATGGGTGATTACTGTACCACGCTATGCTAACAAACAAGTGTCTGAAACTGTGAAACAGCAGTGATAGTCCGAAGTTGTGAAAGACTGTTGTGGTTTTGGTCCTTGAAAAATACACAAAAAATAAATCCAAGATTTTAAGCATTGCTCTATCTCTTACTCAATTTTCTTATATATTTTAAGAATATGAAAATAATTGCCGTACCATCAAGGAACTGAGATTGCAGTAAAACATATATGAACTTAGTCTACTGTACTGTACATCTTTAAGAAGGAGTTTAAGCAGAATTATTTGCCTTAATAATAGGATATTTAGATTCTTTATATTGTACAGTATCTCTGAATTTTATCAAAACTACACAAAAAATTATAGAAATCTTGGTAAAGGGAAGACTATAAACCTGATAAGTGTCTCTCTCAAGCAATGCATACTGTAGGCCTATGGATGAAATCACAATTTTAAAACGGCATGCTTGAGATACCAAAAAAACCATAACAACTATTTCATTTCCCTGAATAGTACCTTAATGCAAAATAACTGTATAAATTCTTGAATTAGAAAACCATTTGTCGATTCCCCACGATACTATAATCTTTAGTATTCATTTGGTAGTTTATTTTTTTCGAATAAACAATCTTTTAAGATGGTCAAAGCAACAAAAGATTTTACACTTCAAAAACTAATTATTTTATTCTTCCTACCTTTTACATACAATTCTGAGTTGAAGTGAAATGTTTTGTTTAGTATGCCTACAATAGGCCTACAGTCTATAATACTATTAAGGATAATTAACCATTCAGAGCTTATCGTTAAGCCTAAATCCCAACTTCAATTTATATTTATTCAATTGAAATTAAAGTTAACCTCCTCTGAAGCAAAGGGGGGGGGGGGGTGAGTTATTATCAAATAAAAATCACAGGGTACTACAAACTGATGAATGATAATTAAACACAAACAATACGAGTTATCTTAAAGAAATTCTCTTCATTTTTAAAAAACGACAAATTTACAATTCAGTGTGAATCAAGTTTCTATAATATAATTATGTGGAATGGGGAAACTATACGAAATCAGAAAACAAATGATGAAAATTGGACTTTATCTTTCTATAACACGACGATGTGCTATGTAGCTATCTCTTCATGACGAGAGTTTATGTAAGGAAATGCTATCTTTATCGGTTATAACGTGTAGGAAATATTTAAATACCATCCTTTAAGATTACATCCTAATTTCAACCTGGTAGGAATTTTAAGCGTAAGTCACTTTAACCTTGCTAGGAAGACATAGCATGAAGTCTGTTTCATTCTGGTGCCAGTAATAAGTTATTTGGAAAACAAAAGTGAAAAATAGCCTAGTGAGGAAATTAAATAAGGAGATAAATAAACTACAAGAGCAATAATGAACCAAACTTGAAACTGTTCTCGAAAACTAAACTAGATTTTGTATAAAATATTAAAAAGTAATTACA
Organism: Palaemon carinicauda; assembly: GCF_036898095.1. Classification (NCBI taxonomy): domain Eukaryota; kingdom Metazoa; phylum Arthropoda; class Malacostraca; order Decapoda; family Palaemonidae; genus Palaemon; species Palaemon carinicauda. The sequence continues at coordinate 4,373,096 of NC_090740.1, forward strand.
GGAGTCATGGTTATAATGATTAATGGAACCTTTTGGGCTTATAAAATCATACTTTTCCAACTAGGGTTGTAGCTTAGGTAATAATAATAATAATAATAATAATGATAATAATAATAATAATAATAATTAATTCAGATCTTAATCCTTGTACTACTGTAACCTGGAATTGGTAAAAAATAAAAAAAAAAACGTATAGAAAACCATGAACGTAACCGCTTTTCAAGGAAATAAAATATACACAAGAAATAAAAATCATAATTATAGTAGGTGTAACTGAACATAGATATACCCTGCCTGGTATATGGTAAAAAGGTAGCTATATTTTCCATCAAACACACAAAAAAATTACTTGAATCTTAAAATGAGCAGTAAATGTTATACAGAGAACTTTCTTGATTGGAGAAACTCATTATTGATAGCCTTCTCAATGATAATTAGTCACACTTAGACCTAAGTGTCTGGACTCTAACAGCAAGATGCTTTGCCTCGTTATGAAATAATCAGTTTATTATAGAAAAAAAAATAGATTTGTTAGTATGTCTCATTTATATGTGGGTAGCACAAAAGTTTGCAATTTGTTAAAGATATAAAAAAGCCGGCTTCAATGGTAGCTAATTTTGCCCTGACATCGTAACTTGATTTTTCATTTATGATAGCAAATTTCAAGTTTATATACGATATATGGAATCTGAGAATTGATACAATTTTCGCTGATGCTCTCAATTCCTTATTTCCTATATTAAGTTAATACAAGGCTTAAAAAAATCCTGCTTCCTGGGTGCTTTAAGGTAGCTAATTTTGCACTGACATTTTAACTTTATTTCTCATTTATGATAGCAAATCTCAAATTTATATCTGATATATGGAGTCTGAAAATTAATACAATTTTCACTGATGGTCTTAATTCCTTATTTCCTAAATTTTATTAATGCAAGACTTCTTTGTTTAAACTCAAGTAGATGTTTTTTTAGTTTTCAGGGACGAGTAGGGTTGCCAGTTGGCCTTTTTTCTGGCCAAAAGCCTCAAATTTGGACCTTTTGAAATTGGTTGGCCTTGAGTACCATCATAAAAAAAAGGTTGGCCTTAAATGCTATACTTTTGGTCTTTCTACCAACATGTTAGCATCTTAAAACTGTAGTTGAATAGAAGTTGGCCTTTCCTATATTTAGAAAACATGGCAACCCTGGGGACGAGGACGACTATCAACATCAAATGCTGAAGAAGAAGAAGAATTGTCATTGTAAACATAAAACTCGTTGACTGAAACTTCCTGAAAGCTTTAAGTGGCGAAACT